>NC_056735.1:865978128-866178128 GCF_019279795.1 Protopterus annectens
AGTATGCAGCAGGCAGTAAAAAGTGTGATATATAAATTGCCAGAAGCAATAACCAGTATAAATAAGCCAAAAAACAGGATACTTATTGTTATATATCTCAGATCAGAGTTGTAGTCAATGCCCCTCCTCCACTCAGCTCAGTGTGTATAGACAGAAATCCTTTCAAAGTGTGTGTTTGCACCTGCTGTTTATGCAGAGAAGGGGGAAGACTGCCATATTGTGATACAGGCTGAAACGCGGGAATACTCGGAGTGCTTAAAATGTAAATTTAGAGAAATGTGCATCTCTCAAACAAATATTATAGTGGAAAGGCACTATTTTAGCACACGAGATCAAAAGCCTGGCGAAACTTTTGCAGCATATATATAACTGGCTTGAGAAAAGTCAAAAAAGTACAGTTTTGTACCTACCATAAATGTAGATGTTCGAAGATCCACATTGCTGCAGTCCTAACACTTGGGGTAATCCGCTGTCCTCGGTCGGCCCGAATATCAGAGTATAAGGCTGACGTCGGTCATGGCGCATTTGACTGACATCAGAACGTCAGGGTACAAATGCGCATGACCGACGTCATATCCTCAGTCTTTTCTTGCCCCAGATGTCAGAAGACCCTAAAAAGAAAGGTCAAAACCCATAGACAACAACCAAACAACCAACCAACCTAACACAAAAACTATGTACAATATATACAATATACCATATACCTCAGCTTGAAAACCCAGCCCACACAACCACCTCAAACTACAGAGGGGAAGGAGGGAGGGTAAATTGGACTGCAGCAATGTGGATCTTCGAACATCTACATTTATGGTAGGTACAAAACTGTACTATGTTCTTCATCTCACATTGCTGCAGTCCTAACACTTGGGTAGAATCCCAAAGCAGAGGTAAGGGAGGATGGCTAACTATAATGAAGCAGGCGCTGCCAAAATGCCCTGCAGTACAGCAGTGGCAAAACCAGCCCTGGATTTAGAGTACAGTGGAAGGTGGTAATGCCCAGAAAAAGTATGCACTGAACTCCAAGTAGCTGCCTCCAAAATATCCTTAGTTGCCACCCCTCTCAAAAAAGCTGTTGAAGTGGCAGTAGCCCTAGTGGAATGAGGCCTAATCCCAGCTGGAATCTCTTTGCCATGATGGGAATAACAGAAAGCAATGCAAAACCCAATCCACTTAGAAATAGTTTGTTTTGACACGGGCTTGCCCTGAGAACACAAAGCAAAAGAAACTAATAACTGCTGAGACTGCCTGAACCCTTTAGTTCTGTCCAAATAATATCTCAACTGCCTGTGTACATCCAAAGTGTGCAAAATCTTTTCCCCTTTATTTTGAGGATTTGCATAAAAAGTAGGCAAATGAATAGTTTGGTTTAAAGCCACACTAGAGACCACTTTGGGCATAAAGGAAGGATTAGTACGTAAAGATACCCTATCCTTATGGAAAATCAAGAAAGGCTCACCTGCCATAAGGGCCTGCAATTCAGAAACCCTTCTTGCAGAGGTAATGGCCAACAAAAAAGCAGTCTTCCATGACAAATATTTCAACTCAGCAGTAGCTGCAGGCTCAAAAGGTTGTAGAGTGAGTTTCTCCAACACAAAATTGAGATCCCAAGCAGGAGTAGGAGCTCTTCGTGGGGGTCTTATATTCTTTGCCCCTCTAAGAAATTGCTTGAACAAAGGATGAGAAAACAATGGTGGGTCACAGTCATAGTGAGCTGAAATTGCTGCAGCATGAATCTTAATAGAAGAGAAGGACAAACCTTTGTCCAATAACTCAGTAAGATATTGAAGAGCCACACTTAAATTAGGCTCAGAAACATCCAAATCTTTGCTGCACTCCAAAATAAAAATCTCTTCCATTTATCTGCGTACACTTTCCTTGTACTAGGCCTTCTAGCTTCCAAAATCACATTCAAAACTTGTTGTGGAAGATGAGACCCTCTATGGTTCAAAACAGAATATGCCAGGCTGTTAGGTGAAGAGAGTGAAGTTTGACATTGAGCAAATGACTGTCCTCCTGGGACAACAGGTGTGGAATCAAAGGCAAAGGCCATGGAGGCTTCCGTACCAGACTTCTCAGTAATGGGTACCAGTGCTGTCGAGGCCAATCTGGAGCTATCAAAATCATCCTTGGCTTGTCCTGTCGGACCTTCAGAAGTACCTTTGGGAGGAGAGGCAGAGGTGGAAAGGCATACACATGAAGATTTTTCCAACTGAAAGAAAGAGCATCCACTTTCCAAGCTGTGGGATGAAACCTTTTCGTGCAAAACTTTGGCAGCTGGTGGTTTAGTGGAGAAGCGAACAGATCTATGTCTGGAGTTCCCCATGACACTGTCAATTTCTGAAATACATGAAGATCCAGTTTCCACTCATGGGGATCCATGATTTGCCTGCTTAATACATCTGCTAAGGAGTTCTGTGCTCCCGGCAGAAACCTTGCCTGAAGATTTAGTTGCAAACTGAGAGCAGTCTCCCACAAAATCATTGCTTGCCTGCATAGAGGATAAGAATGTGTTCCCCCTTGCTTGTTGATGTACCACATGACAGTTGTGTTGTCTGTTAGAATCAACACCTGCCCTGGAAGAAGTAAATCCTTGAAAGCTATTAATGCAAACTGGACTGCTAACATCTCCTTCAAGTTGATATGTAGATGCTGTAGTCTGACAGGCCACTTGTCTTGTATCCACTTTCCATTTAGATGAGCTCCCCAAGCTTTGTCTGAGGCATCTGTCGTTAAAATCTGACTCGCCTCTGGCCGGGTCACAGAGAGTCCCTTGTTTAGGTGACATTCCTGAGCCCACCACAGAAATTCCTTTTGAATGCAAGGTATTATATGAATGACAGTGTCTAGATCCTGGCAGTGCTGTGTCCATACATTTATGAGATACCATTGCAGCTTCCTCATATGCAGTTTGGCATTGGGAAGCACCAGAATACAAGATGCCATGAACCCTAAGGCTTGAAGGACTGTCCTTGCAGTCAGCCCGGACTGAAGAGATAGTTGATGGAAGTACAGGGAAAGATTCTTTTGTTTGTCCGGGGTTAAAAAGGCCATCTGGGATGCTGTATTCAGTCTTACACCCAGAAAGCACATGTCTTGAGAGGGTACTAGACTGGACTTTATTTCGTTCACAGAATACCCCAGGCATCTTAGCACTGCTATCACATATTCCAAATGCTGAAGAAGCTTGTCCTTCCCTTGAGCCAGAATCAGGCAATTGTCCAAATAAGGATAGATCTGTATTCCTTTTAGCCTGAAGAAAGCTATCACTGGAGCCAGAACTTTCGTGAATACTCTGGGCAGTAGATAAGCCAAAGGGCAATGCAGAGAACTGATAGTGAGAAGTCCCAGTCCGAAAACGGAGATATTTCCTGCAACTTAGTCTAATAGGAACATGGAGGTAAGCCTCCTTGAGATCCAAAGTTACCATCCAGTGATCCTTGCCCAGCAGAGGTAAAAGCTGTTGTAACGTCAACATTTTGAACTTGGGAATGTCCAGATAAGTGTTGAGGATAGATAAATCCAAAATTGGTCTCCACGTGTTCCCCTTTTTTGGTACTAGGAACAGGCGAGAATAAAATCCTAGGCCCCTTTCTGACATAGGAACCGGCTGTATGGCCCCTAATTGGAGTAACAGAGAAATTTGCTTTTCAGCCTCTATTCTTTGTTGAGGAGGAATGTCTGGCATGCCTTTGAAAGGAGGCAAGGTATGGAAATAAAACCTGTAGCCGTGGTGTATGATATCCAATACCCATCTGTCTTGGGTAATTAAACTCCAATTTTCTTTGAAAAGTGCCAACCTTCCTCCCAAAGGTGCTGCCAGGCGAGAAGGTTCTGGCAGCTGAAAAGGTAGGTCATTGGGTCTGCTTACGAAAGGACTGACCCCTGCCCTCACCAAGACTGTGCAGGAGAACTCCTGTTCTAGGCCTGAAAGAGCCCTGACCTCTGCCCCTGCCACGCCTAGATCTACCCCTAGACTGGGAATCAAAAGAAGGATACGCCCACCCCTAGTAGGCCAATTTCTACTAAACTTAGGAGACTGAACCTCCAAGAAATCTTTAACAGTCTGCATAGACTTAGCCTTGTCCTCCATTTTCTTTAAAACTGCCTCAACAGGAGAACCAAACAAGACATCAGATTGTAAAGGAGCATCCAAAATCCGTGTTTTAACATGGTCAGATAAATTCTGATCCTCAGCCAGGCATGCCTGCGAAGAACTGACCCAGTAGCAGCCACCCTAGACGAGGCCTGTACAGCATCAAAACCACATTGCAACGAATGCTTACCAACCTGTTCAGAAACATGCACTAAATCTTGTAACTCTTACAATCAATACCTTCCGCCAGAGCATCAACCTTAGACTTCAATTGTGAAAGGAGATAATTTTGATATTTCAACATGTGAAACTGGCAATTCAAAGCTCTCATGGCTAGAGTGGAAGAAGTATAAACTTTCTTGCCCCACCTATCCAAGGCCCTGGCCTCTTTATCTGCAGGAACAGGATTCTTGACAACAGAAGCCTTAACACCCTTAGGCCCCTGGCTAACGGTTTCTGGGTCTGCCCTAGGACTCTTAAAAGATACTTATGAGCTTCAGGCACCCTGTAATACCTATCTGGTTTAACAGGCGAGGAGGCAAAGAATCAGGATTCAGAGAAGCCTCTGCAAACACATCTTCCACCACATTCAGAACAGGAGGAATAGCCAAAGGCCTATGCTGGGGTAAAAACAAAAATTCCCTAAGCCTTTTCCTGGAATCAGAGAAATCCTGACCTTCCCATTTAAAATGCTCTCTCATGGAATGAAGAGTCTCTGAAAAGAAAAATCCTCAGGAGGAGAAGCAGAAGGAGTAGAATCATCCACATCAGAATCAGAATAAGGAGAATACTCCTGCAAGTCTTCAGTCAAGACTCAGACACATCTGAAGCCTGCTCATAATCCCCAACACTGGTTCCATCCTAGGCCTCTTATCAGGAGGGGCATAGAGCCTCTAATTAAAGTAATTAAATCTTCTGCCATTTTAAGCATGTGCTTCTTGGGCACAGAACCTGAAGAACTAGGAGTGACACCCACAGAAGCTAAACTAGACCTGCCCCTAGGAGAAGCCTTGGAGGCAGAAAGAGGGCCTAGACACCTTAGGAAGGGAGGGAGTACAGTTACCTGAGAAGCCCCAACAGCCTGACCTGCCCCTGGGAGGCCACATCCTGTAAAAGTAAAGTTTCTCCCTGGGACTCCAGAGAGGCCTCTGTCGGAACCACCGGTTCCACTGACGCCTCTAAAGAACCGGCGTCCGGTTCGGACGACTCCTCTAACCTAGGTTTGACTGCCTTGTCTTTACGCTTCTTAGAAGAAGCCGGGGTCGGAGCATCCGACGGCATATTGTAATTGCAACGCTTCCCAAAGACCAACCTGGCACAATCTAATCTTCGCTAATAGTGCTTATTGAACCTAGCACAAAAGCGACACCCAACAACGCGTGCTCAGGTCCCAAACAAGGTATACACAAATTATGGTAATCCCTATGCGGTATCTGTTTCCCACAAGAAATACAGTTATTCACTTTTTCTGACATCCGTAAATCACTGAGGCAAGAAAAACAAAATATTCCCAACGGGTACTTAACCAACTCTCACTTCGGTCTGAAACTCCGAATGCCAATTATTTCAGTACGCCGAGCCGCACCTGCTACACTGCTTCTGCATCGGACCATGCGGCAAAAAAGACTGAGGATATGACGTCGGTCATGCGCATTTGTACCCTGACGTTCTGATGTCAGTCAAATGCGCCTTGACCGACGTCAGCCTTATACTCTGATATTCGGGCCGACCGAGGACAGCGGACTACCCCAAGTGTTAGGACTGCAGCAATGTGAGATGAAGAACATCTTGCAGATTTGGTGATCTGAGAGATGAGTTGATAAAAGACAAGCTTGTGTGTGGTGTCAATGATACAGTGAGAAAGATTTTGCTTTGAGACAGTGATTTAACTTTAAGCAAAAACAGAGATTTGGCAGATATATGATCTTACAGAAAAGTACACAAATATGTTTATGAATGATAAGAACATGCTTGCAGCTTCTTCCAGCATGAATGTTGATAGTATGCAGCACACTACACCTGACATTTGGACCCATAAGAATCATAGTTTCTTTGGTGTCACCACCCACTGGATCGACTGACACACTTCAAAAAAAATTGTCTGCTTTGTCATGCTGCAGATTACAGGGAAGGCATACATATGATCTCATAGCATCAACTCTTGACAGTATTCCTATCAAGTACAAGCTAGATCAAAAAGTGTGTACAACATTTGTTGACAATGGCAGCAATTTTGTAAAGGCCTTCACTGTCTTCTCAGAATGTGAGAGATCTGAGACTAAAAGTATTCTGTCCCAAGATGAGGATAATGATGGCAAAGTGATTTACAACAGCGTGACAGCCGTGCCGAGTCAGTCAGGGCAAAGTAAGAACACCTATTCACTGCCTCCCCATCTGAGATGTGCAGCACACAAATTGAATCTAATTGCCATGCAAGATGCTGAATCAGCTTGTAATGATGCACAGTATAAAAAGATCATGTGAAGCACCATGGTCAAATGCTACGCTGCTTGGAACATGGCTAGTCACAGCACCCAAGCTGCTGTGGTGACTCGAAATAAGTCTGATCTGGCATTGATTATTCCCAATGCAACACAATGGAATCCCACTTTCTATGCGATGGAGAGAATAAGAAGTTATGTACTCACCATAACGTTCCATCTGAGTAGGTAAACTTCATTTGTCAGCAACCTATGGGAATCTGATCCGACCTCGGATCCGAGCCGGCAGTTTTCAACAGCCTTAGATCCGAGCTCCAAGCTCCTCCCCCTACCCATAATCCCCTGCCAACCCTGACTGACCTCAGATCAAGTTTGCCCAACAGCAGAAACTGCTATAAGATTATTATTCTCAAGATAAAGTGGGTAAAACCCATGGACCTGAGTATGAAGACATTCGCAAGTGAGGGGGCAGGAGGGAGGGACGGTTGCTGACAAATGAAGTTTACCTACTCAGATGGAACATTATGGTGAGTACATAACTTCTTAATCTGAAGTAGTTAACTTCATTTGTGCAGCAACCTATGGGACAGAGTCCCCAGCTACCTGAATCTTGGGCGGTCTTCATGGAAGGATGTTCCAGAGCACTGCAGAGCCAAAGGATGCTCTCCCTCTGGACATAATGTCCAATTTATAGTGATTGATAAAGGTATGAGATGAGGCCCAAGTGGCTGCCGAGCAAATATCATCCAAAGAAACTCTAGCTCTAAAAGCTGCAGAGGTAGACATAGATTGAGTAGACTGGGCATGGACTCCCTGAGGTGCGGGCCTGCCCGAACTTTCATATGCTAACAGGATACACTGTGAAATCAATCTAGACAGTGTGACTTTAGACACAAATTTACCCAAGTTAAATTTGGCAAAGGAGACGAACAACTGGTCGGATTTCCTATGACCAGATGTCCTGTGGATGTAGAAGCGAAGTTGTCTATGCACATCCAATGAGTGTAATTTGTATTCCCCTTTGTTATGATAATTAGGAAAAAATACTGGCAGGTTGATGGACTAGTTAACATTTGACTCAGAGGCAACCTTGGGAAGAAAAGAGGGATTGGTCCTGAGGTAAACTCTATCCTTGTGAAAAGTCAAGTATGGGGGTTTTACACAGAGGGCCTGTAGTTCAGAGACCCTTCGAGCCGAGGTGATAGCGACAAGAAAGGCCATTTTCCATGACAAGAATTTAAGATCTACTGAAGCTGCAGGCTCAAACGGGGGAGCTGTCAAGGCCTGCAGCACCAGTGTTAAATCCCAAGGATGGACTACATCCTTCACTGGAGGTCTGAGCAGAAAGGTGCCCTTCAAAAAGGTCTTACACAATTTCGTGGTGATCAAAGGGCCCAGTTCATTTCCCATGTGATAATGAGAGATAGCTGCTAGTTGAACCTTGACTGTGGAGGAGCTAGCCCCCTGATGAAACAGTCCTGACAGAAAGTCTAATACAGTGGGCAAAGGAGCTGTAAACGAATCCAAATTTTTGTGTACCACCCAAATGGAGAAATGTTTCCATTTGCTGCTATAGATCTTTCTAGTAGAAGGCTTGTGAGCTGCTACTAGAATAGTTTTAACTGGGGAAGAGATACCGGGAGTCCTAGCTACGTGTGGAACTGGAGCAGCCAAGTTGTGAGCTTGAGGTTGTCCAGGTTCGGGACTGGGAGATCTAGGGGATAGGATATTAGATCTGGACAGGGATCCAGAATCCAAGGAGGATTCACCAGATGAGACCAAAGGTAAGGGAACCAGGTTTGACGAGGCCAAAACGGGGCAGTGAGGATAATCCTGCTCCCCAACCAACTGGCTTTCTGAAGAAACTTCAGCATCAGAGGAAGAGGAGGGTAAGCATAAAGAAGACTGGGAGGCCAAGCATGCACCAGAGTGTCTCTCGGGGGTTCCCCAGAGGGGGAAATGAGAGCGAAGTAGTTGTCACATTTTGTGTTCGAGGGAGAAGCAAGGAGATCGCAACAGGGTTGACCCCATTTGGCGAAAATCCGATTCGCTATCTCGGGATTCAGAGACCACTAGTATGGTAACAGGATGGTGCGACTTAGTTTGTCCGCTAGGATGTTGGACCGTCCCTGAATGTGCGTTGCTATGAGAAAGCGGTTGGTGGAGATCGCCCATTCCCACACCCTCATGGCCTCTCGACAGAGTGGGTAAGACCTGGTTCCCCTGTTTGTTGATGTACCAGACAACAGACATATTGTCCATCTGAATCGCAATTGTTCCTACAGGAAGAAGGTCCTGAAGTGCTTGCAACGCTAACAGCACTGCCCTCATCTCTAGGACGTTGATATGCAGTGAGGTCTCCGTGAGGTCCCACGTGCCTTGGACTGTCCTGCCCGAACAATGCCCCCCCACCCGAGGCAGGAGGCGTCCGTGGTCACCGTGGCTAGTAGAGGGGTCATAGAAAAGGGGCATCCTTGCTGGAGGTCTGGAGATTGGAGCCACCATAGGAGGGCCCTCTTGCAAGCCCTGCTGAGGGGAATGGGATGGCTCAGAGGATAATGAAGAAAGGACCACTGGACCTGAAGGGTCCACTGTAAAACCCTCATGTTCAAACGTGCCATTGGCAATAGGTTGATTGCTGCCGCCATCGAGCCAAGAGTCCTCAGGACCAATTCCGCCGGGGGAGCTGGAGATTGCAGAATGGCCTGCACATGTAGCCTCAGGGTTAGTAGCCGGTCTGTGGTCAAGAAAGCTAGGAGTTTGTTTGTGTCTAATCTGGCCCCTATGAAGTCTATGGTTTGAGTCGGAATAAGAGACGACTTCTCTATGTTGAAAGTGATCCCCAGCCGGGGAGCTAGACGAAGAAAGTAGTTTCTGGCTGCACAGAGTAGATCTCTTGACGGGGCGGTCAGGAGCCAGTTGTCCAGGTACAGGAAGACCTGAATTCCCTGGAGCCTCAGATGGGCCGCTATCACTGCTCATACTTTGGTGAACACCCTGGAGGCTGTGGTGAGACCAAAGGGGAGGACTCTGAATTGGAAATGACTGGCTCCTAGCTGGAAGCGGAGGAACCTCCTGGATCGCCTGTCCATCAGAATGTGGTAGTACGCATCCTTGAGGTCTATAGAGCACATCCAATCGTTCTCCCGCAAAAGGGGGAGAATGGATTGAAGAGTGACCATGCGGAACTTCTCTTTGGTTACTGACAGATTCAGGGAAGAGAGGTCGAGGATTGGTCTTAAGTCCCCTGTCTTTTTTGGCACCAAGAAGAACCTGGAGTAAAACCCGGACCCGCACTGGTCTGGGGGGACGTGTTGGATGGTTCTTTTTTTCAGCAAATGTTGGATTTCCATTGCTACTGCCTCCCACTGATCGGGTGGGACATCGGGGAGTTATCTGGGACTGCGTGGGTAATGAAAAAAGGGGATCTGATATCCTCTGGATATGATGCAAAGCACCCAGCGGTCTGTCAAGATGGACCCCCAAGCTGCTGGGTGCTTCGAGAAACACCCCCGACTGCCTCCAGAGTGGAGCAGTCGGGCAACCCCTCAGGGGTGTTGCATGGGTTGGTCCGAGAAGGGTTCTCTGGATCCAAAGTTCTGCGGGCCCCCTCTGCCTCTAGGGCAGCATCCACCCTGCCCTCCTCTGCCATGGAAGGGCTGGGAGTCTGGAGCGGGATGGGACTGTTGCGACTTCCAGAACCACATCTTCTTCTGTCCCTTTTGGTTCTTAGAAAAGGACCTCTGGGAGCAGAGAAGCGGACTCCGACGGCAGACGTCTTCCTGTTCTTTTCACTCTGGACCAAGGTTTCTCACACGGTTTTGTCGAAGAGGGCAAAACCATCAAAAGGTGGATTAGAGAAAGACGCCTTAAAGGGTTCCGCGAAATCACAGTGCCGGAGCCAGGCCTGATGTCTCATGTCGAGGCCCGCTCCACTGGCTCTAGAGGCTCCTTCCGTGGCATGAGACAGTAGCCGCATAGAGGTGTTAGATATTGAACGTAGAGTGGCCATCCTGGTGGAGTGCAATTGTTTGTCCTCCGCCGACATGGACTCGGGAGGTGATGCAACGTACTCTTTGATAAGGTCCCGCTGTAGTCGGAGCACATGTGCCATGTAGTTCAGCGACCTCACAGAGAAGGTAGCTGAACTAAACACCCGCTTCCTTAGGTGGTCCATCGACCGAGACTCCTTGCTCGGGGGATGAACCGAGGGACTCTCCTGAGCAAGTTCCCTCTTGGTGGCCGCCGCCACCAACATGGCATCTACAGGGGGACCCTTGCTCCAGTGGGATTTGTCAGAGGGTGGGCTAAGAATCTTGTCCGGGCGCTTGGGGACTGGCTCCACAGTGTCCGGCTCCTTCCACACCCTGGTAGTAATAAAGTCTACCAGGGGGTCGGCCGGAGGGGACACCCAAGAGGTAGACGGGCCTGCTTCAAACGCCTCCAGGAACACAGATTCGTCCAAGGTAGGCTTTGGAGCAGACCACCCCCCCTTATTCTGAGCATCTCCATGATGTCACCAAATGAGAAATCTTCGGGGGGGAGATCTTGGGGAGCCTTCCCCTTCCTCCAAATCCGTATCCTCAGTCAAGGACTCGGGGGAGTACAGGTACCTCCTCTTGCACCTTCGCTTGTGAGGAACCTCCTCGGGGGGGCTGTCCAAGGAGGTCTCACCAGCAATGTCTTGTTCCAATGGAACTACCTGGGATGTCAAAGCAGGCTGTCCCTGGGGCCGGGTGATGGAAGTCGGACCCAACAGAGAAGGATTGCAGGATGGAGCAGTGGCAAGGGCCGGGGGCCTGGAATCCCTCAACAGAGCCCTCTCCACCACGTCGAATTCCGAGGGAGAGCTGCTCTCTCTGGGATCCGAAAGCAGACCCTCGCTCGGATCCGACGGATGGATCGGAGCCAGCGCCGAAGCGATCGGATCAGACGGACCAGCATGCTCCGACCTGGACGGAGCCGAAGACATACCGATACCGCCGGATCTGAAGCTCAGCCCTCGGCTCCAAGAGCTCAGATCCGAAGAAAATGGACCCGGAAGACTCGAGGGAAGTGTCGGCGCCAAAGTACTCGAGACTATCGGCGCCAACACACACCCGGCTCCAAGGCTGCCCGGCTCCGAAGACTCCGAACCCGGGAAACGGGACGGAGAAGGAGCCATCGGGGCAAAGAAGGGGGTCGAGCTCCCCCTCAGAGGGGGGGAGGCAGGAGCACTCCCATCTGCAGTTGGGCCTGGAGGAATCTTCTCATAATCCGGTCCAAATCTGCATCAGTGAGACTTCGGGTAGATCTCGACGAGGCCACCGAGGCGGGGTGGGAGTGTCGCCTCGATGACCTCGATGGAGATCGGGTCTCCTCCTCCTCAGGACCTGGTGAAAAGCACAGGGACCGGATCCGAGAAGGAGACGACCTAGAAGTCTTGGAGGGAGAGGACCGTTTAGCCGTGGGGGCCGAAGCGGAGGCTTTGGCCCGCCGCTTGTGGTGCTTCTCCTTCTTCCTTTCTTTCCTAGCCTCTCTCTCCTCCGGGCCTAAGGCGGGAGGTTGAGTCCCGGCCGGGGGGAGGGAAGGAGCGGCAGCCGCAGTGGGAGCCATGGGAGGACCGGAGGTAGAAGCCGAGTCCAGGGGCAGAAGACCCGCCAGAATCAGCTTAGACCTCCGGTCCTTGAGTGCCCTGGGGTTGAACGCTGCAAAGATGGTACAACCAGAGGACAGGTGCTCAACTCCAAGGCACAACACACACAGAGTGTGGCCATCCGCTGGGGACAGCTTATGGCCACACTCAGTGCACTTAGAAAATACCAACTTTAGGGCTTCAGACATACTAGAAGGTAAAAAGTACAGTTTTGTACCTACCATAAATGTAGATGTTCGAGGATCACCATTGCTGCAGTCATGACATATGGGTAGTCCGCTGTCCTCGGTCGGCCCGAATACCAAAGGGCTAGGACCAGCGTCGGTCATCGGCGCATGAAGCTGACGTCAGAGCGTGCCAGTATAAGTGCGCATGACCGACGCCATATCCTCAGTCTTTCTTGCCCCAGATGTCAGAATGTACAAAATACCCCCCAAAACCCCAACCTAAACAGGGGGAAGGAGGGAGGGAAAATTGGACTGCAGCAATGGTGATCCTCGAACATCTACATTTATGGTAGGTACAAAACTGTACTATGTTCTTCGTCTCCCATTGCTGCAGTCATGACATATGGGTAGAATCCTAAAGCAAAGGAAAAGGGAGGCTGGCAAATTAAATTACATTAGGAGCTGCTAACATGCCCTGTAAAACTGCAGTGGCAAACCCAGCCCTGGACCTGGAGTAAAGGGGTAAATGATAATGCTTTGTAAAAGTGTGAACAGAACTCCAAGTAGCTGCCTCTAAAATATCCTTAGTAGCTACCCCTCTCAGAAAAGCAGTAGAGGTGGCAGTAGCCCTAGTAGAATGAGGCCTAATCCCAACTGGAACACTCTTCCCATGATGAGAATAACAAAACCTAATACAATGACCAATCCATTTAGAAATAGTTTGTTTCGAGACAGCTTTCCCTTGTGAAGTCAAAGCAAAAGAAACAAATAATTGTTGAGACATCCTGAACTCTTTGGTTCTGCTCAAATAATACCGTAACTGTCTGTGCACATCCAAAGAATGCAAAACTTTTTCCCCTTTATTTTGGGGGTCAGCATAAAATGTAGGTAGGTGTATAGACTGGTTCAAAGCCACATTAGAAATCACTTTAGGCATAAAAGTAGGATTAGTATGCAAGGAAACTCTGTCCTTATGAAAAATCAGAAATGGTTCCACTGCCATGAGAGCCTGTAATTCAGATACCCTTCTAGCAGAAGTAACAGCCAACAAAAAAGCAGTCTTCCAAGACAAAAACTTCAACTCAGCTGTAGCTGCAGGTTCAAAAGGAGGCAGAGTTAGCTTCTCCAAAACAAAATTAAGATCCCAAGAAGGAGTGGGAGCTCTACGTGGGGGTCTTATATTCTTTGCCCCTCTAAGAAACTGTTTAAACAATGGATGTGAAAATAAAGGAGGGTCACAATTATAGTGAGCAGAAATAGCTGCAGCATGTACTTTCACAGAAGAAAAGGACAAACCCTTGTCCAACAATTCCGTTAAATATTGAAGTGCATAACTCAAATTAGGTAAAGACACATCAAAACCTTTAGCTGAACTCCAAAGTGAAAATCTCTTCCATTTATCAGCATAAACCTTTCGAGTGCTAGGCCGCCTGGCCTCCAAAATAACATCCAGCACTTGTTGAGGGAGCTGGAGGCCCTCATGCTTTAAAATAGAATGCGCCAGGCTGTCAGGTGCAGGGATTGAACCCTGACATTGAGAAAATGATTGTCCACCTGAGATAACAAGTGAGGACTCTGAGGTAGTAGCCAAGGTGCCCCGTGAATTAAACTCCTTAACAGAGGGTACCAATGCTGACGTGGCCAATCTGGTGCTATAAGAATCATGCAAGGCTTTTCCCTCCTGACTTTCAACAATACTTTTGGAAGAAGAGGCAAAGGAGGAAAGGCATACACGTGCAGGTTGTTCCAACTGAAGGATAGAGCATCTATTTTCCAGGCTTTTGGATGAAACAGCCTTGTGCAGAACTTTGGCAGTTGGTAATTCAGATGGGAAGCGAACAAATCTATGTCTGGAGTTCCCCAAGCCCTGGTCAACTGAAGAAATACCTGAGGGTCCAACTTCCATTCGTGAGGGTCCACAATCTGTCTGCTCAAAACATCTGCTAAAGAATTCTGTGTTCCTGGCAGAAACTGTGCCTGAAGAGTAATGTGCAGATTTAAAGCAGTTTCCCATAACAGCATTGCTTGTCTGCAAAGAGGGTAAGAATGAGTTCCCCCCTGCTTGTTGATGTACCACATGACAGTGGTGTTGTCTGTTCGAATCAACACGTGTCCAGGTTGAAGCAGGTCCTTGAATGCTTCCAATGCAAATTGAACTGCCAGCATCTCTTTCATGTTGATATGTAAGTGAAGTAGCTTTGGGGGCCAAAGGTCTTGTATCCATTTTTCCTTGAAGTGAGCTCCCCAAGCTGACTCTGAGGCGTCTGTCGTTAATATCTGACTTGCCTCTGGTTGGGTCATAGACAGTCCCTTGTTTAGGTGACATTCCTGAGCCCACCACACAAATTCCTTCTGTATGCAAGGCAGAATCCGTATGACCGTTTCCAAATCGTGACTGTGTTGAGTCCACACGCTTTTGAGATACCATTGTAGCTTCCTCATATGCAATTTGGCATTGGGAAGTACTAGAATGCAAGATGCCATGAACCCCAAAGCTTGAAGGACTGTCCTTGCAGTCAGCCTGGACATTACTGATAGCTGTTGGAAGTATAGATGAAGATTTCTTTGTTTGTCCGGGGTAAGAAATGCCATCTGAGCTGCTGTATTCAGTCTCACACCCAGAAAAGACATCTCCTGAGAGGGTACTAGACTGGACTTTATTTCGTTCACAGAATACCCTAGGCACCTTAAAACTGTCATTACATACTGTAGATGTTGAAGAAGGTCGTGCTTGTCTTGAGCCAGAATCAAACAGTCGTCCAGATAAGGATAAATTTGTATTCCTCTTAGCCTGAGGAAAGCTATTACTGGAGCCAGGACCTTCGTGAATACCCTGGGCGCAGTAGATAAGCCAAAGGGCAATGCAGAGAACTGATAATGCAAATTTCCATTCCGAAATCTGAGGAATCTCCTGCAACTGGGCCTGATAGGAATGTGAAGATAGGCCTCCTTGAGATCCAGAGTTACCATCCAGTGATCTTTGCCTAGCATAGGTAGTAGCTGTTGAAGTGTTAACATCTTGAATTTTGGAATATCCAGAAAGGTGTTTAGAATGGACAAATCCAGAATTGGTCTCCAAGTATTTCCTTTCTTTGGAACTAAGAAAAGACGGGAATAAAACCCTGTGCCTCTTTCTGAAGAGGTTACTACCTGAATTGCTCCCAACTGAAGCAGAGAAGAAATCTGTGCCTGAGCTTCCAGTCTTTGCTGAGGAGGCACATCCGGCATACCTTTGAAAGGAGGGAAGGTGTGAAAATAAAATTTGTAGCCTCGATTGATTATGTCCAGTACCCACTTGTCCTGGGTAACCAAATGCCAATTCCTTTTGAAAAGTCCCAGTTTTCCTCCTAGAGGAGCTGCCAGCAAGGCAGAGTCTGGCAGCTGAAGGTCCAGGTCATTGGGTCTGTTTCCGAAAGGACTGACCCCTACCCTCACCAGCAACAGGAGTAGATGAACTCAAATGCCTAGAGGTAAAAGGGCCCTGGGAGGAAGCTCTACCCCTACCTCGTCTTGACCTGCCCCTAGATGGATAATCTGAAGAAGGGAAAGACCATCCCTTAGATGGCCAATTCCTACTAAACCTAGGGGGCTGCACCTGCAAAAAATCCTTAACTGTCTGCATAGATTTAGCTTTTTCCTCCATTTTTTTCAAAACTGATTCCACAGGAGGACCAAAAAGAACATCAGTTTGAAGAGGAGCATCCATAATCTGAGCTTTAACATGCTCTGACAAGGTTTGATCTTTAAGCCAGGCATGCCTGCGAATAACTGAACTAGTAGCAGCCACCCTGGAAGAAGCCTGTAATGCATCACAACCACACTGTAAAGAATGCCTACCAACTTGATCTGAAGCATGTACTAAATACTGAAGCTCTTTACACTCAATACCTTCAGATAAAGCATCCACTTTAGATTTCAATTGGCCCAGCAAATAATTCTGATACCTGAGCATATGAAACTGACAATTCAAAGCTCTCATTGCCAAAGTAGAAGAGGTATACACTTTCTTGCCCCACCTATCCAGGGCTCTAGCATCCTTATCCAAAGGAACTGGATTTTTAACCACAGAAGCCCTAACACCTTTAGGACCTTGAGTAATAGTTTCTGGGTCAGCCCTAGGACTCTTATATAGGTACTTGTGTGCTTCTGGAACTCTGTAGTACCTATCAGGTTTAGCAGGGGCAGGAGGCAACGAATCTGGGTTAAGGGCTGCTTCAGAAAAAACATCATGAACAACATCCAGTACCGGGGGAATAGCCAGGGGCCTATGCTGGGGCAAAAATAAGAATTCCCTTAGCCTTTTACGAGAATCCGAATAGTCTTGGCCCTCCCACTGAAAATGTTCCCTCATGGAATGCAAGGTCTCAGAGAAAGAAAAATCTTCTGGAGGGGATGCAGAGGGAGTAGTATCCTCTGCCTCCGAATCTGAATAGGGAGGGAAATCCTGAAGTTCTTCCACAGAAGAATCTGACTCATTGGAAGAATGAAGGAAACCCTCCAACTCTGTCTCTACCCTGGGCCTCTTCTCAGGGGGAGGCATAGAACCTCTAATCAAAGAAATCAAATCTTCAGCCATCTTTAACATGTGCTTCTTAGGGGCTGGACCCTGAGGACTAGAACCAGCAGGGACAGACTTAGTCTTAGTATGGCTTTTGCCTAAAGAAGGAGAAGGCCTAACCACTCTGAGGGGAGGGAACCACCGACACCTGAGAGGCACCCTCAGCCTGGCCTAACCCTGGAGAAGCCACTTCCTGTAGTAATAAAGGCTCCCCCTGAGATTCAGGCAAACCCTCGGTTGGAGCTTCAGAAGAAGCCGGTGGTTCTACCGAACCGGCGTCCGCAACGGACTCATCCTGTTTGGACCGCAAAGGCTTCTCTTTGCGCTTTTTAGAAGAACCGGGCGTCGGGGAATCCGACGGCATGTTGTAATTACGTTTACCAAACACAAGCCTAGCACAATCTAACCGACGTTTAATAGTACGCTTGTTAAAAGTAGCACAAAAGCGACACCCAACAACGTCGTGCTCAGGCCCTAGACAAGGAATACAAAGTGAATGGTAATCCCTATGAGGAATCTGTTTCCCACAAGAAATACAGTTATTAACTTTTTCTG
This sequence comes from Protopterus annectens, assembly GCF_019279795.1. Lineage (NCBI taxonomy): Eukaryota > Metazoa > Chordata > Ceratodontiformes > Protopteridae > Protopterus > Protopterus annectens. The sequence continues at coordinate 865,995,578 of NC_056735.1, forward strand.
ACATCCGTCAGACTGAGGCAAGAAAAAGACAAAAGTTTTAGCCCAACTTGGTCTCCGGTCTGAAACTCGAAAACCGACAATTTCAGAACGCCGAACGGCACTTGCAAACGCTGCTTCTGCTTCGGACCATGCGGCAAGAAAGACTGAGGATATGGCGTCGGTCATGCGCATTTATACTGGCACGCTCTGACGTCAGCTTCAAGCACCGATGACCGACGCTGGTCCTAGCCCTTTGGTATTCGGGCCGACCGAGGACAGCAGACTACCCATATGTCATGACTGCAGCAATGGGAGACGAAGAACATCCACACACACTAGGCCCCAAACACACACACACAACCCTGACGGAACCACGAAGGAAGGGGGAGGTTAGACATGGAACAAAATAAATTAAACTAAGAGAGTTCTAAGAGATAAAGGGACCTGAAAACACACTCACACCCAGAGTTAAAGAAAAGGGTCAGAAAAGTTAAATTTTTCTCACAAAGTGGACGAAAAACGCCTGGAACTTGGGATCAAGCTGCTGAAGTAAACCGCGGCAAACTAGGTCTGAGGTCAGTCAGGGTTGGCAGGGGGATTATGGGTAGGGGGAGGAGCTTGGAGCTCGGATCTAAGGCTGTTGAAAACTGCCAGCTTAGATCCGAGGTCGGATCCGATTCCCATAGGTTGCAGCACAAATGAAGTTAACTACTTCAGATTTGCACCTTATTGCAACTCAGGGTGAAGGCTTGCTGAATGATATATGTGAACAGATTAGAATTGCCATCTTCAGGCCTGCAGAAATTAACTTTGTTGCCAAGTTTGTGCAAGCAATGTAGCTCCTGGCAATGGCTCTTAACATCCTGCAGTCAGAGCTGAAAAGCTTGATGGGAATCCTGATCCCCACCATTATAAGCCTGAAAAACAAGTCCGAAGTCAGGCAGTCTGTGAAGCTTGTTGTGCCACTAGTTGATGCTCTTCTTAAAGGCATTGAGGCTCGGTTCAATCACCTTCTGGAGCACAAAGACCTCATTCTGGCTAGCATAGTGCATCCACAGTTCTGTTTGCAATGATGAACAGCGAAGAGCAGAAACTCAGAGGCAAGGTTCTGTTCCTTGAGTCCATGCAGAAACTGGATGAACCTGCACATGGATCATCTGAAGCTTCTGCATTAACTGCCGAAGACAGCTTCTTCAGCTTCAAAGAGTCGACACCAGCCAATGTCAGCATATCTTCTCAGATGGACATGTATCTGGCTGACCCTTCCAGAGAAATATCTTCTCTCAACAATTACCCTATAGTCAAGAAGATATTTCTGAATAATACAGCTCTGCCATCTAGTGCATCTCTTGAATGCCTGTTCAGTCTTGGTGGACAAGTGCTGACTGCAAGAAGAAATAGACTCACTGATGAACACTTTGAAAAGTTGCTCCTTCAAGCCAACAGAAATGTGTAGTCAGTGTGAATAGTTATATAAAGTGATGTTTTAGTTGACGTTGTTGTGTTAACAGTCTTGTTAGAATTGTATGGCATTTTCTGTAAGCATTTTTGCATTCTCAGCATTTGTTTTAGCAGATTAGCCTAACGTACATTGTTGAAAATTTGATGGGGTGTAACCTATGGGTCTTGTGTTGCTGGCTGTGTGTACTTTGGTTTATGTATTACATTGTGACTGTCTATAAAGACTAGCCTGTGGGACATTGCAAACTGTAAAATGGTATTCGTCATTATTGTAACACTGTGGACACAACTTTAATACACTCGTATTCATGTGCAGTAAGCATGTATTCCTCACACACAAGTTCTATGTGAGTAAATATGAACATAAGAATTGATAACCTATACTTATGTAAAAGTAACTCAACAGTAACAAGTTAATTTAGTTGGTAACTAGTAATACTAATACATTACTTTTTTAGAAAAGTAATAATAGTAACATTACTTTCACTTAAAAGTAACTAGTAATAGTAACTTATTACTTTAATAAGTAACTAGCACAACACCGCCTATGGCTAGCACTGGGCAAGCTATTTTGCCTTAGGGGTTTTGGTTGAGTGGCACACTGTTCAGGTGAGCTGTGTTTCTTGTGATTTGTGCTATGCTGTGATGGTCGAGTGCATTTCTGCCTTGGAGGTCTCTGCTGTTTGGGTAGATTTCTATTGAGAGCCTCCACGAAGGTGGGTGTGTGGCTTGTGTTTTTTTATGTGAGAGCTGTGGTGGTGTTTGCTCTGGAGGGATGTGTGTTCCATGTGGTGTGGTGCAAGTGTTGACCTTCTCCTCTTGAACAGCTATTCCGGTCTTGACTGGAGAGTGCATTGTTTCCAATTTGGATATACAAGTGCATCTCTTGCAAGTTTGGGTGTTGGGTGGTAAGAGGAGAGGCTTGTCAGTGTACATGAGGCAGTAGTTACATTGCCTCAGAATGCCCACGTTCACCAGGTTAATAGAAGAAAAGTGCAGGGAAAATGAAGTTATGTACTCACCATAACGTTCCACGTTTGTAGTCCATCTCACCCTTCATTCTTGCATACGGGATCGGAGCCAATCCTTGGCTCCGACTCGGCCTATTTACAAGCTGGAAGTCTTCTAGTTGGCTCGTGGCTAGGTAGGTATCCCATGGTGCACCAGTACAACCCCCAGATCTTGTTTGCTGCTAACTAGGAGAGACAATAACAACTATACCAAAGAAGCTAATACTAAAAGGTCTCCATAAAAAGGATAGTAATATTTTTCTGTCTCCAGGTACTTCCAAGGCTGGGGGTAAGCGGGTGGGTTCATAAGAATGAAAGGCGAGATGGACTACAAACATGGAACGTTATGGTGAGTACATAACTTCTTTATGTTCTGTAGTCCTATCTCACCTTCATTCTTACATATAGGACAGGGTCCCTAGCGCCTTATTCTTGGGTGGCTCAAGGAAAAATACTCCTGAGTACCATGGAACCAAATTAAGCGATATCCCTGGAGGTTAAATCCAATTTGTAATAAGTAACAAAAGTGTAGCCCATGTAGCTGCTGCACAAATATCAAGTGGGACCCTGGCCTGAAAGGCTGCAGAGATAGACTGAGATCTAGTAGAATGAGCCTTGATTTTAAAGGGTAAAGGTCAACCCTCAGAATTGTAAACATAAGCTATACAGCTAGAAATCCAATTAGAGAGTGTCACTTTGAAAACTGGTAAACCTGACCTGGATTCAGAGAAGGAAATAATTGATCTGATTTCCTTAGTCCGATGCAAATAAAAACGTAATTGTCTATGGACATCCAGCTGATGAAACCTGTATTCAGCTGCGTTGGAATGATTTGGAAAGAACACCGGAAGCTCTATGGATTGATTCAAAGTGGCATGGGAACAGACCTTGGGGACAAAGGAGGGATTAGTACGAAGGGACACCCTGTCCTTGTGAAAAATCAGATAAGGGGGTTTAACAGACAATGCTTGCAACTCTTGACACCCGTCTAACTGATGTGATAGCCACCAGAAACAAAATCTTCCAAGACAGGAATTTCAAAGAAGATGAATGGGAAGGCTCAAAGGGCGGAGAAGTCAATTTGGACAACACAAAATTTAAATCCCATGAGGCAACAGGCTCTTGATAGGGGGGGGGGGTCTTAAAGTGGCACCTTTAAGGAAGGTTTTGCACAGCTTATGTGACATCAGATTTGAATCTTGAAAACCTAGATGAAAGTTTGAAATTGCTGCCAATTGAACTCTGATATTGGTAGCCGCAGATCCCTGGTGAAAACACTCAGACAGGAATTCCAAAACTACTGGAATGGAGGCAGTGTAAAGGTCAACATTCAGTTTCTCCGCCCAGATAATCTTTTCCATTTACTGGAATATAATCTCCTAGTAGAAGGTTTATGAGAAGATGTAAGGATATGAGTCACGGAGGATGAGAATTCGTGAAGCCTGGCTAGGGATGGAACTGGAGCAGCCATACTGTCAAACTGAGGGTATGTAAGGAGGGATGGAGTGAACCTGACATCTGAGTCAACAGGTCTGGAGCTGGGTCCAGGATCCAAGGATCATCCAGGAGAAGAGGCCTGAGGAAGGGAAACCAAACCTGATGAGGCCAGTAAAGAGCAATGAGGATAAGTTTGCTTCCCAGCAATTTCACTTTCTGAATAACATTGGGAATGAGAGGAAAGGGAGGAAAAGCATACAGGAGACCCAGGGGCCAATCGTGAAGAAGTGCGTCTCTTGGTGACTCCACTGGAGGGGGGATGAGGGAGAAGTAACTGCTGCATTTGGCATTGATTGGACTAGCAAAGAGGTCGCAACAAGGCTGTCCCCATCTGCGGAAAATCTGTTCCGCTGTTCCCTGTTTCAGAGACCACTCGTGAGGCATAAGGATTGCCCTGCTGAGCTTGTCGGCTATCACGTTGGTCGTCCCTGGAATGTGCTTTGCCACCAGGAAACGCTGGGAAGCTATCACCCATTTCCAAACTCGCATGGCCTCTTGACAGAGTGGGCAAGAGCTGGTACCGCTCTGTTTGTTGATCTACCATACTACCGACATGTTGCCTGATTGTATTACAATAGTCCCCAGAGGCAGAAGGTCGTGGAGTGCTTGCAACACCAGAAGCACCGCCCTCATCTCTAGAACAACAATATGCAGGCAAGCCTTGTGATCTTGCCATGTGCTTTGGACAGTCCTGCCAAGATAATGCCCACCCACCCTATCTGGGAGGCATCTGTGGTCACAGTAGCAATGGGTTGGTGGGGGACAAATGAAGTGCCCGTGGTTAACTGATTGGGTAGTGTCCACCAAAGGAGGGCCTTCTTGCAAGATTCTGGGAGGTGCTGAAAAGACCACTGGGATGACAGGAGCCACTGAAGAATTCTCATGTGTAACCTAGTTAGTGGCACTAATAATATGGTGAAAGCCATGGTCCCTAGAAGTTGCAGAATAATCTTGGCTTTGACCTTTCGTAAGGGAAGATGACGCTGAATTAGAAGAACCAGATTCTGTGCCTTTCGACAGGAAGACATGCTAACATGTCTACTGTGTCTCATCTCTGCACCTATAAAAATCACAGATTGAGAGGGCAATAAGGCAGATTTTCCCAATTTATAGAAATTCCCAGCTGGGCACAAAGTTGAACAGTAGCGTTCCTGGTCTGAAGAAGTAGATGCCTGATGGGGTGGTCAAGAGCCAGTCATCCAGATACAGAAACACCTAGAATCCTCGACATTTCAGGTGAGCTGTCACTACTGCCATACATTTGGTGACCACTCTGGGGGCTGTGGTGAGACCAAAGGGCAGAGAACGAAACTGGTAATAACTGTCTCCCAACCAGAAGCGTAGATGACTCCTTGACACCCTGTCCATTTGTATGTGGTAATAGGCATCTTGGAGATCTATTGAGCATATTCAATTGTCTTTCCCTAATAATGGGAGTATAGACTGCAGTGTCACCATCTGGAACTTGTCATTTACTAATTTGTTCAATCTGCTGAGGTCCAGAATAGGCCTCCAGTCCCCTGTACGTTTTGGTACTAAAAGAATCTGGAGTAAGTTCCAGATCCTATTTGGTTTGCTGGGATGGTTTGGATGACTCTTTTTGACAACAACTTGTTGACCTCCACAGCTGCCTGATCCCTGTGACTGGGTGGAACATCCGGGATCTTCTTGGGAACAACAGGTGGAAGAGAAAAGGGTATGACATAACCTCTGGTAATAATTCTTTGTACCCACTTGTCTTGAGTGATACCCAGCCAGGCTTCTGGATACAAAGAAATGCGATCCCTGACCAGCCCCAGAGAAGCACAGTCGGGCCCCACATCAGGAGCACTGGTAAAGTCGGCCCTGAAAGGAATTGCGACCTCCCTGGTTTTGCAGACCGCCCCTGCCTCTAGGGCGACATCTACCATTTACTCCTCCTCCTCTGCCTCTCAAGGAGGAGTCACCCTGTGCATCCTGGAAAAACCTCTGGGACTTCTTGAACCACATTTTACCGCCCCCTCTGACCCTTAGGGTATGGCCTAGAGGGTACAGTAAAATGTACTCCCATGGCAGAGAGCATTTTTCCTTCTTGCTCGCACTGGGTGAGAGTGCCCTTTACCTTGGATCCAAACGAGGAACTGTCGAAGGGAGCATTGGTAATGGTAGACTTGAACGGTACCGCAAAGTTACACAAACGCATCCAGGAATGACGACTCAGGGAAATTCCTGAACCCACTGCTCTACTCGCTCCATCGGCTGCATACAAAATAAGCCGCATGGAAGAGTAGACAACAGAGTTCAAGGTGGACAACTGGGCAGAAACCTTGTCAGGGACTCCCTCAGTACATGTACCTTATACAGAATATCCTAACTTTAAGAAGATCTCTCTGAAGTCTTGTGAAATGAGTAAGGTAGTTCAGCGATCTGAGGGTAAATGCCGCTGAACTAATGATATGCTTCCCTTATCTGTCCATCATTCAAGACTCCTTATTCGGCGGATGAACAGAAGTCTCAGCTTAGCTCCTTCTTAGTGGCCGCCGCCACCACCATGATATCTACAGGAACACCTTTAGATAAAAAATCTTTCTCAGGAGGGGCAGAGAGAAACTTGTTCGGTCTCCTGGGGACTGGCTCCATGGCATCAGGAGTTTCCCACACCTTTCAACTAACTAGCTCCACAGCACTGCAATATCTCTCTCTGGTTTTGTCAGGTATAAAATATCTGCAAATAAAGCCAGCTTTTTTTGACTACCATACCAATTATATCCTTGAATTTCTGAGTCCCTTATTTTCTTTGCCAATGGTTCTAAATATAATACAAATAATAAAGGTGAAAGAAGACACCCTGCCTGGTTCCTCTGCTCAAGCAGAAATTATCAGAGAGGACCCCACCCACTTTAATTTTTGCCTCTGATCCCTTACATATCTTCCTAATTAACTTTATAATTTTTTCAGGAAATGCAAATACTTCCATTGCCCTGCTCTTAAGTCCCAGCTTACTCTGTCAAATGCTTACTCCACCAACAATGGTATTTTCTTACATTCTGCATCCCTCTGGATCGTCAATGTTCTGTTAATGTTGTCAAATGTTAACCTCCCCTCCAGAAAACCATTTTAATCCATATCTATCAGTTTTGGCATTACTTTTGCCATTCTTTTAGCCATTATAGACTTGAACACGTTATAATAGTGGTTTAGTATTGAAATGGGCCTGTATGAGCTACCACTGCTTTCTTCCAGGATGTTGGTACTTCTCCTCTTAAAATATCATTAACCAAAGCCTTCCACATCTTTATCAATTTTTTTTCCTCCTAGCTTCCAAACGTCCACCGGAATACCATCTCTTCCTGGAGACTTTCCTGTAGATTGGTTATACATCACAACTTGTATCTCATCCCCTTCTATCCTAACCGTTAGTAATGGAGTGTCATCTACCTCTAACCTTGGCATATTTAATTCTTCCATAAACATTTCCATTTGTATATTTTCTTGGCTTTCATATTTCTCTTCTTTATAGAAACTCTTATAGAATTTCTAAAATATTCCTAATACCGCTACAGGATCTAGTTACCTTCCTTGTTTTAGGCTCATTAGTTTGGTGACAGCCCTTTCTACTTTCTGTTGCCTGAGTCATTGTTCTAAAAGGTTTTGTCTTCTAATGTTATCAAAAAAACAGTTGCTTAACAGCAATCATTCTAAACTTGTGCATATTATCAAGGTAATCCTTTATTTTCTGTCTAGAAGTCTGCAGTTGATCATCATCTTGTTCTGTGAGATTCCCCCTATTCTGCAATACTTTAACATTCATCAGTCCCTCTAAATAATTATTGCTACTTCTTAACCATAGCTCCCTTTCGTTTATTTCAATCCTATTTTTAAACTCAACTTTTAATTTTTATCCCACTCCCTCCTATCTATATTTTGGAAGAAATTTTTGCCCTCTCTAACAACGCCTGAATAATCTCCACTACCCATTCCTTAAATTGCTCTTTCCAACAAATAAGTGGGAAAGCGCCAATGTGTCATTTTTATGTTATTACCCTGTGATTTTATTTTAGCTATTACTTGTGCATAATCTGAGTTATTAGCTGAGTATCATCAATTAAATGCACATGTTGTTGTGAAATGTAGATTCTAACCTAGCCCAGGTTTGATATCTTGGGGAATAATAAGTAAATTCACTCCAAACTCAGTAATATTACTGACTTCACATCTTTCATGCCAAATATTTTCATGAATTTCTTCAACAATCTACCCTCCTCTGTTATATTTCCCTTCTGGGGCTGCCAGATACATCTTCACTGCTGCAAATCAATTCCAGACCCCACCTATCCTTGCTGAAAACTTATTTCTCCCAGAATTTTCTTAAGCTCCATTACAACAAATTTTAGGTGGAATGTAAATACAGGATACATATTACGTTGTCGAACTGTAACAAGTTCAAATGCCATATTGTCGAACCCATATGTTCGAACTTTCAAAAATTTGAACGCTTCAATGAGGATTTCCCTTCAGTGCGCAAAGGGAAGATTTCACTTTACTGCACTGTAGTGTGATCTCGGAGTTGGTATATTTAAATAGCGAGGAGTTTGGGGGTCGCAGCCCCCATGTGGGGGGTGCAAGGGGGCTTGCCCCATGCTTACAACCAACAGATAGTTTTTTCTGTTTTTTTTGACGTTTTCGAACTTTTGAAAGTTCAAACGTATGGGTTCGACCATATGGTGTTCTGACTTTTGAAAGTTCAACAACTTAATATGAACCCGTAGATACATACCAGTGTAATCCTCCCTTGCCAGTAGCCCCTTAACACTACAAATCTGCCATTATCTTTTTTATATTCTATCACTAATGGAGCTCCTCTTGCAATTAATGTAAGGATTCCTCTTTTCCTTTGTCCCAGGTATTCCACTGAATAACCATCCTGAAAACCTTTCTTTACCAAATTCACATGTTCATGCAAGTACATGAAAACACAGAATATTACAAAGCTTTTTTATATCAAATAAATGTATTTTAAGTAACAATTCTGTAACTGATCTTCATGTTTCCATAGAAACAATTTGACAGAGAAATTGCCTGGTTTTCCATGGAGACAATCTGATAGAGAAACTGGCTGCTGTCTGGTGGAGAGTAATTGGCTGTGGAAAAAAAAAAGAGAAATTGGCTAGATCATCATGTTCTCTGAAGGCATTCAGGAGTTTCTCAAAACAGTTACTGCTCCCTGAAAGCATTCAGGGGTTTTCCCAGCTGGGAGAGTTATAATGATAAGACAAAGCACTTAGATGTACAGCCTGCACCATGCATCTTAGACTGGATTAACATTTCTTTCTCATGTCTGAGTGTGGCTGTCAGTTTGGGACCTTTGTTCCTATTAGGAGGGTAAAAATTAAATATTTTAAAGTGTACATAGTTTTGTGTTAGCATTAAATTAATAGGTTTTAGGGGAGTATTTGAAGGTGTTTTGAGGGCTTTAAATAAAACAAAGTTTTGTAAGATGTGACATAGGCTCAAATGGATACAAGAAACAACTGTATAAAAGTTAGGCCTGCAAAACCGTGTATGCATGTAACACAACAGATGGAACTAGATATTTAACAATAAAGGTCTTTATATATAAAAGTTAGGAATAATCACTTTTTAGTACAATGATGTTTTCTGTAATGTCTTTAAATGCAAATGGCCTTACTGATAAATACAAAAAGAGTAGTGAACTATACTAAAAATGTAGAGTGCAAATAGCTATGTTACAGGAGACGCACAAGGAAAGAAATGTACATAGAAGTTTGATGAAGAAAGGTTTTCAGGAAGGTTATTCAGTGGAATATCTGGGACAAAGGAAAAGAAGAGTACTTATTAATTGCAAGAGGAGCTCCAATAGTGATAGAAAAAAAAAAAAGATAATAATGGAAGATGTATAGTACTTAGGGCTACTGGCAAGGGAGGAGTATTACACTGGCATGCAATTACAGTCCACCTAAAACTGCAATAATGGAGCTTAAGAAAATTCTGAGAAAAATAATCAGCTTTCAGCAAGGAACATCACTTATAGGTGGAGACTGGAATTTGGTGGTTTGCAACAGTGAAGATGCATCTGAGGGGGCCTAGAATGGAAAATATAACAAAGGAGGGCAGAATTTTGAAGAAGTTTATGAAAATGTTTGGCATAATAGATGTGAATTCAGTACTAGGAGTTCTGAGTGAATTTACATATTCTCAAAGGTAAAAAAAAAAGGGCTAGACTAGAAATAATTTATATTTCACAGGAACATGTGCATTTAATTGAAGGTCTTGAAATGCACCCAATAACTATTTCAGATCATGCTCCAATAATAGCTAAAATAAAAATGCAAGGTAATGAAATAAGGATGAGACACTGGTACTTTCCCACCTATTGACTGAAAAGAGAGGAATTTAAGGAATGGGTTTTGGCATTAATTCAGGCGCCACTAGAGAAGATAGAAATTTCTTCTGAAAATATTGCTAGGGAAATGTATAAAATGAAAATGGAGTTTAAAACTAGGGTGGAAATAAAGGAAAAGGTGATATGGCTAAGAAGTAACAAGAATTATTTAGAGGGACTGACAAATGTTAAATTATTGCAAAATAGGGGGAATCTCTCAGAACAAGAAAAGGAGCAACTGCAGAATGCTAAACAGAAAATAAGGGACTACCTTGATAATATACACAAGTTTAGAAATATTGCTGTTAAGCAACTGTTTTTTTATAATAATTCTAGGGCAAAAAAACTTTTAGCATGACGACTACAGAAAGTGGAAAGGACTGCCACCAAGCTCAGGCAGCCTATAACAAGGAAGATAACAAGAGACCCTGTAGAAGTAGTAGTAGATATATTTCGAAAATGTTATGAAAGTTTTGTATAAATCAGAGACACACTGAAATCAAAAAAGGTACAAACGGAAGTGCTTAGGAAGAATTAAATATGCCATGGTTAGAGGTAGATGAGGCTCAATTACTTACAGGATAGGAAGAGATGAGATAAAAATGGCTATGTATAATCAATCTAGAGTAAAGTCCCCAGTAATACACGGTATTTCTCTGGAAGTTTGGAAGGTAAGAGGGAAAAAAGTGATAAAGTTCTGGAAGGTTTTGTTTAACAGTAATTTAAGAGAAGTACCAGCATCCTGGAAGGTGGTGGTAACGGTAATACCTAAAGATCCGTCGGATCCAGCTTCATGCAGGCCCATTTCAATACTAAACCATGATTATAAAGTGTTTATGTCTATAATGGCGAAAAGAATGGCAAAATTGATAGCTATGGATCTGTGTGGTTTTGTGTAGGCGAGGTACACATTTGACAATATTAACAAAACGCTGATGATCCAGAGGGAAGCAGAATGTAAGAAAATACCACTATTACTGCTGGGTCTTGATGCAGAGAAAACATTTGACAGAATAGACTGGAACTTTATGAGCATGGCAATGGAAGCATTTGTTTGTCCTAATACAATTATAAGGTTGATTAGGAATATATATGAGGGATCAGAGGCAAAAATTAAAGTGGGTGGGTTCTGCTCTGATAACTTCTGTTTGAGTAGAGGAATCAGGCAGGGATGTTCACTTTCCCCTTTATTTGCATTATATTTAGAACCACTGGCAAAGAAAATAAGGGACTTAAAAATTCAAGGATATAATTTGTATGGTAGTCAGGAAAAGCTGGCTCTATTAGCAAGATGATATTTTATACATGACTAAACCATAAAGGGGCATTACAGTGTTATGGAACATTTTAAGACTGTTTCAAATCCTCTCAGGATACAAAATTAATGAAGCTAAATAGTGTTAAATTATGTACACACACGAGTTGGTCCAACAATATCCATATTTATAGGGACATGAAAAAATTAAATATTTAAGAGTACGGATTAGAAATGGCTCTGTTATGGCAGCTAAGGATATGTGGGAAGAGACTAAACAGAAGACAATACAAAAACTGAGAAACTGGAAGCTTTGTTATATGGATATAGATACTAAGATACAAGCAATTAACATGTTTTTAGTCCCTTTATCTTTAGTCTTATACGAGGGTCAGGCATATTTCAACAAGAGGAGAAGCTGTGGATAGCAAGTTGAAGGATTTTATCTGCAAAGGGAAGACAGCAAGTGTAAAGTGGGATAAACTGCTTCTTACAATACAAGGCGGCAAACTAGGATTACCCAATTTGATAGGGTATTTTAGAGCAACACAGTTAAGTCTCTTATACACAGCACAAGGAGAAAACTATAATTCAAAGTGGAAAGGAATGATAAAGATACAGGGGAAAGCTCAAGAAATAAGGAGAGATTGGGATTTTGGATGCACACTCAAGGCGAACAACAAACATCATGCAGAGTATTATATTCATAAAATAGCAGGGAGTATTTTAAGAACTAAACCAGCATGAGAATGGAAATTCTGCCAATAGGGATGACTGTGGTTAGGGATAATAGGCAAGAGGGGCTGAAATTTATTGGAGAAAACTGGCAAAGGAACAAAGGTATTGGGAGCAAATAACTAGAAAGGGAAAGGTAATAGAATGGGAAGAGGCCAAGAATTTATTTGGACTGCAAGTTAGAGATTGCCTTCCCTATCAAGGATTGATATCAGAGTATAGGCAAAGAGAAAGAAAAAGGGGGGTCCTAAATGAAAGGCCAGCACTTGTAGAGTTTTTAATAGAATCTAGAACAGAAGCTGCCATTAAAAAAAGGAATAATTAGTAGAGCATATAAAATATTGCATGATAATTATAAGAATCAATCACGGCGGTGCAACGGTTAGTGTTGTCGCATCACAGCAAGAGGTTCCCTGGTTCGATCCTCGGCTGGGATGCCTTCTGTGTGGAGTCTGCATGTCCTCCCTGTGGTCGCGTGGGTTTCCTCCAGGTGCTCCGGTTTCCTCCCACATCCCAAAGGCATGCTGTAGGTGGATTGGACACTCTAAATTGGCCCTAGGTGTGAGTGCCTGTGTGTGCCTTCTGTGGAAGGTTGGGTGCCAGGCTGGCAACTCGACACCGTAAAAACTCCACTGCCAATCATGAGTGGACATGTGATCCGCTGTGGCGACCCCTAACCAGGAAAAAGCCGAAAGAATAATAATAATTATAAGAATCAATCAGAAGAGCTTAGAAAGGACTGGGAAGAGAGATTGGCTAAGCAATTCACAAAGAGACGATGGGGGATATATGTATATCTCTCCCAAATATGCAACAGAGTCTAGAAGATTTAGGATCTTTGCCTGGAAGTGTTTTCACAGGTATTTTTATACCCCACGTAGACTCCAAGGAATTTTTCCTCAGCTGGATAGAAAATGTTTGAGGTGTGAAGGGCAAGAAAGAAATGGCTGAGAATATATTTTTGGGACTGTAATGAGCTGGTTGACTTTAGGGATTCCCTGCTGGCTGCTCTGTCGGAGATGCTGGGTGAGCGGATTGGATTGACTGGGGAGATGATTTTCTTGAGCTATGATACAGAATTGGAATTGCGTAGTAAAGCCCTGCTGAGTCTAATTATGGTGGCTGCCAAAAAAGCAATTACTAGAAAATGGAAATCAAAATCTAGACCAACTTTACTAGAAGTAGTGAATATAGTAACAGAGAAAAAACAACAGGAATTGGGATCTTTAGAATAGGGATGGTACAAACTACATATAAAAATGGGAATTGTGGGAACAATATATGCAGAAAAGGAAAGAGGCTTAAGAGGCAGAATTTGAATAAGCCATATAATGGTTAACTAACCATGACTGGATAGATTACAGGTGATGTATAATGTTTGCAAATGCAGTTGTTTCAATGGTGTCAGTGATGTATAATGCTTGCAACTAAAGTGATGTCAATGTTGTTTGTTTTTCATTTATATAAATGTAAGACTACCCATTTCATACATGATAATTTACTAAAGATGTTTATTGAAAAAAACTGGATGAGGAGATAGAAAATCCCTTGTACAATTTGGAAAAAGAACTGAAAAATGTTAGATTCCCTGGATCAGTTTGTCCCTTTCATTACACTTTTTGATCACCTCTGCAGCAGACTGGACAACACAAACTCTATCCATGGGGGAATTTAAAATCTCATTTTTATCATCTGGGAAGTTCAGAGAATGCAACCATGTAAATCTCCTCAAAACAATACCAGTGGAGACGGCCCTGGAAGAAGACTCAACAAAGTCATGCACACAAAGTCATGCACACACTGCAAACAATGTGCTACAGAAGAAACTTAAATTTATTTAAATCAGATTTTTCCTCACAAGAAAAAAAACTACAGATAAAACATTCCTCAGACTTTCACAATTTGTTAGAACTTTTAACATACGAGTCTGGCAATTCAAAATTCTGACAAAGTTGTAGAATTATGTACCTTTTTCCTCATACTAATCAATAGTTTTTCCAATCTTATCAGAAAGAGTTGGACTGGAATTAACCAAGTGTTTAGAAGCAGTGGGATCAACTACAGCTATAGCTGCTGAATCAAGTTTGGAAATAATGTACAAAAATATAAAAGACTGAGGAACTTTACACAGCCTATCTACCTTTTTAGGAGCAGCTGGCTGACTAACAGGAAAACTGCAGGCAGTAATACATGCATCCTCTAAATCAGACAGAACGGAAGGAGTGGGTCTAGGTTATGGAAAATCCTGTAACACATTCTATTTTCTGAATGAGAACTGTGTGTTCTCCCACTGAAAACACTGGCAAATTTTAGTAATAGTGGCATAGAAAGAGAAACACCCACAGGGAGAATCAGAAACTGAGCTCTCCTCTGAGTCTAAATCAGTAATCTGAGAGAGAAAAAAAACTTGTATCCATCCCTGGCATCTTCCAGTTCGGATTCAGAATCTTGAATCTCTTCAGGGAAAAAAGTAATCCCTGTTTCATTTACAAGAAAGATAAATAGCCTGAACTAAACCCTGAGCCAGGCCCAGTAAACTATTCCTATCCAAAGAAACTGGAGGAGGTGTACATGGATGCTTGGCCTTCTGTTTCTTTTTGATAGGAAATATGGGGCCAACTGTATTACTAACAGCAGCAGCTGCTTCCCCACGTAAGGGCACAGTATTGTGACACAACAGGGAAACCCTCCCTGTTCCCACTTCCATGGCTAACAAGAATGCCCACTGAAGGCATCCCAACAGCTGCAGCAGACAAGACTAACTTCCGATTCATTGTGGCGGTAGGTGCTATATCAGAGGAATCAATGGGTGGTCTGAGGTACAATAAATGGCCACAGACATCACCCACCTGTGGGTGAGGCAAATTGCTAGCCTGCTGTGGTGGCACATACTGCTTGCTTAACTTTTTCTTTTTGTGGCTGAAGAAGGACCAGCAGTGGGACCTGTAGACTGTTCCACTGTCAAGCCAAAAATGGTGCCTCTTTCCCAAGGAAAACAAGCATCAAATGCCAGTAAACACTACCACTCCACAAAAGTTACTTTGTACAGAAAAAAAACACTGTAAAACACATTTTAAAACACTATATCAGCCCCTCAAAAGAAAAACGAACAAAATTCCTCCACTGAAAAATGTTTTCAGTTACTATACACTGCATTCAAACTGACAGAAAAAAAATGAGTGCTCAGTTTAAAAGTATGTTACAGTTTCGAAGCTTTAAAATAACTTTCCTACACAGGAAAGTAATAAAACATCAACGAAATGAAAAAAATGGAAGTTTTTTTCCCAATAGGGAACTTATCTGGCCAGCAGAGTCATAGTTGGCTCAATTAGCTCCCTGGGCTGACACCACAAGCCGGCGCCCCACCCGAGGTTGCTTTTCAACTGAAGAGCAAAAAGAAAAAAAATTGAAAGCACTTCCGTGTAATAACCTTACTGCTACATTCCAGCAGACATATTATTACAGTTATATCCATTGCCCTGGCCCCAGCTAGCTCTTCCACTGAACAGAACAAAAAACCCCAAGATAGATAGATGGCCAATTGCACCCTCCCAACACTTTCCGGGGAGACTGCCCTTCTTGCCCTACCCTAGCTGTGTTCCTGCTGCCCAGGAAAGGAAAGTACAAGCTGACCATTGATCCAAAAAGCCTCAGAGGAGCGTACTCTTTGGCGGCAGTAAAGTTCTGAAGGACTTTGCACCTTTAAGTCAGCTCAACTTTTGTTGTTTGAGAGTTTGGGAATGGTGAATGTGCCCCGAAGCTTTGGAAGATGGCCGGCTGTTATATCCCTGGCAGGATACAACCCATACAGCTAAGGCTACTGCAGCAGTGATCAATGTGAATAACATCATGTTAATAATGGCAGCAACACCTTCCCCAATGAAAGACGCAACATTCTAGCTAAGCAGGGGCACTTTTCCCTGCTTCTTCTCCCAATGACAAAAAAGTGTCTCTCCCTTACACACTGAGGGGACTCAAACAGCTGCAGAAGATGTGGCTAACTCCCAGTTTGTAGCGGCTGTATGGACAACACCAACGGATCCAGGCAAAAAGATGAGTGGTCTAAGGAACCATTTTTGACCACAGCAGAGTCCCCTACCTGCGGCTGTGGCAAATTCCTAGCCTGCTATGGTGGTAAATGCTGTTTAGTTAACTTTTTCTTTTTGTGGCTAGAAGGACTGACCATGAGGCCACTCGTTTGTTCCATGGTCAAGCTGAAAATGGTGCTTCTTTTTCAGGGAAACTAAGTGGCATGAGACGGTAACATTTTAATAGTAGTATAAAGTCACTTTTCCTGACAAAAACACAGTAAAAAGAACTCTAATGCACTTCACCTGCCCCATAATGTAATACAATTTAAACACAGTTTCTTGACAGAAGAGAGTTTTAGAATGTTTAAATCAACTTTTAAACTGTCCAACAGAAATGTGAGCTCCCATTTAAAAGTTGAGTGACCGTCAACAAACACACACATTCCTAGCTAAAAATGTACTTTCTTTAATAGGAAAGTAAATAGACATTAAAAATATGAGGAAGGTTTTCCCTAAACAGAACTTATCTGCCCAGCAAGAGAAAAGCACAAGTCGACCGCTGATCCTCAAAAGTCTGCACAGGAGTGTTCTCTTCAGTGGCAGGAAAGCTCTGAAAGTCTTGTCACCCAAACCTGTCTTTTTATTCAGCTGATTTTAAGTTAACAGTTTGGGCATGTGGAAGGTGCTCTGAAGCTTTGGAAGCTGGTTGGCTGTCATACCCTATGTAAGATATACCCCATATAGCTTAGACTACTGCAGCAGTGATCAATATGAGCAACATCATGGTCGAAGTGTGTAGGAATGTCCTGTGCCCTTACAGACCTTATGTCCATCCTTTTTAAAGGCTGCTAAGTGCTAACACTGATGAACAAGACATCTTCACCCATCTCATTCAGATCCCTCATCCTTTGCCTTCTCCTTTCATTTTTTCTAACATTATCCCTAGAAAATGGGTAGCACATTTATAAGAATTAGTTGCATATTCACAAAACTCACACATTTAAGTATATCATGGGGGGCTGTGTATTCAAAAATGTATAAATTAGCTGGTAAACTGTCTGTCCACTTCCATTTTCTGGGATTTAATACTAGAATATAACAAAATTAAAAAAAAACTGACAGCTCTGCTTCTTTAACTAAGGTGTGTAAACCCCTAAAACATAAAGATAAAGCAAGGTAGTACTTACCTTGTCCTGAAGAAATGGGACAAAGTGCTTATATTGAAACAACCACACACAAACTAATGGCTTTCACAATAAAAGTTGAAAGTGATACAATACAAATCTGCATGTAAATTAACTAAAGGTACCACACAGAACTATGGCACTCCACCACAAAACAGATGCTACTGCCCATTATTATAATTATGCAAAGATCCTCTTCGATAAAAAGTTATGCAAACATGATACAACTGCCAGTGACAGATTCATTAAAATTACTGCTGTAGAACAATAAAAAAATATTAAAATAGACTAAACTGTTTTAAAAAAATTTAAAAAAATTGCCAACAAATAATCAGAGAAAATATGTCAAGTAGGTGCCTTATATATGGAATCTGCAGGTCCTTCCTGCATCCACACAGGTTTTCTATAGAATAGCTGGTTTTCTATCATGACTCAAAGACATGCTAACAGTTGAAGTGGTGATTCTTTAAGCTGGCTAAAGGTGTGCACATGCACGTAGATGGACTGGCACACCCTCCACAAATTTCTATACCTTATATTCATTACTTGCCATAATAGGATCAGACTTCATCCTGAGCCTGAAAAGAGTAAAGTGGGTATAAAAAATGTATGAATGAAATGTTTACTTTGAAAAATAAAGATAAGACTGGTTGACTTTTGCCACAAGAATGAAAGCTTTCTTTTCATTCAGGATTCAACAAGAGTTTTTCTTACAATACATTAATTCAATTTATCACATCTTTTTGCATAAAATATGCAAAAATATCTTCCTTTGAATTTGCTTTAAAAGAAGTCTAGTGATGACTTAATATAAAATAAATACGGGGGACTCAGAATGATCATCTTTCTGCACCCTTCTTTCAGAAAGGGAAAACATGTTTAGGTACTAACCTGTAATGCCAAGGAGACTCCCATTTCCTTGTAAATACACTCTTCTAATGCTCTATTATCAATACACAAACTATTCAATATATGTGTACCTACCTGCTCTGCCTATTTTTTAAAACATAAGACAAGTGACTAGTGAGACTTTTTGTTTGTATTTTATTTCTGCAAATTAAGATCATTTTTATTCTCTGTCACCAAGTACTTCATTTATCACAGTTTTGCCATTTTTAACCATCAGCTGTTAACCAACAGTGGGCTATCACGTTGGATATGCCTCCACACAGACCTTATTTTATCTAAAGAAAATAGAGAATTATTGGACTGACAGTAGTACATCAGTAGTACATCAGAGTGACTAACACCTTCTATGAAGAGAAAAAATAAGTTCAGTGAGGGCAGTCAATCAGGATGTACAAAAAAGCTACTGCATTCTGAGTCAAGACTGCCATTCGAGAAGCAAGCAATATGAAGATTCACTTGGAAAAGATAAGTGCTAACCAATTTAAGTTCTACTAGATCAACCCAGTAACACATTTTTACCATCTATGAACCCCTTGTTAAGAGACATCTGGTTTAATTTCCCCAAATCCTTGGGTTTCTACCACAATGGGAATGGACACTATTCTTCACTGTGGATTGTACTGTGCTTGACCAAGGTACTCAAATATCACAACCTATCAAATGTGCCTATTATTCAAAGAAAGGCAATGTATGAGACTCATGGTAACATTCCGAAATGCAAAATATGAGTGCATAAAAAACATTTACTACTTTGTCTACAGTGTCTTGTACACAACAGAGTAGCACCTTTATAAGGTGTAACAGATAAATATGTAGTTAGTTCTTTTATACAACTCACAGACATTTGCTCCAAAAATGTTTAGAATGTGGAGTAGGACCAATGTTAAACTGCAATGACTGTTTCACTTTTCATCACAACTTGACACCAACAGCCATATGTTCAAGTTCCTCTGTTCACTAACAATCAGAAAACAAAAATACAACACAGAGAACACTACAACTTGAATCCATGGGAAAATATGCTGGCCTAAATGAAGTGTGTCACAGTTTTCTGTATTACACAAATCTGTTACTGCTAATCATTATGGCAAACATAAACTGGACATGTGTAATTCTTCATTCTATCAAAGATGCAACTACATTTTGAATTATAGCATAAGCTTTTATCGTACTGTAGATGTATTCTTTTTTCCCTTAACTCAAGTTCAGTGAAGTTCTACCTATGACATAACGCTGTCCACAGCAGTGAGCTGTATTATTTTAATTACTAGGCATAGTTTGATTGGAAAAGACCACCAGTTGTGACTCTTAGCCCCTATGACTTCAGCTTTCAAACAGTTTAGTAAAGGCTGTCCCAATTTCTGAAATCATGTCAGTTGTTGTTGTTGAACGTCCATACTTTTGGAAGGCCTGATTGTTGCACTGCCTTGTAAGAGAACATGCTCCAAAGGCTGCTACCAAAGAAGGACTTGCACTAAAGAAGAAAAAAAAATCAATAAATGAATACTGCTAAATACACAAATTTTACTTCCAACAATGAAGAATACAAACCCTGTCCAAGCAAATCAATCAGTAAGTGATGTTTATTTAAAAAAAAAAAAAAGAAAACTCTTCCATTAAAGTTCAGAATATAATGCTTTATAAATCATTCTTCTGTATGTTTAAGTTTGATGCTATGTAGATCTTGGAAAGTGGAATTAAACTAAAAATGTCCCACAATTTAACCTGGTTTCACACATTAGCCTTCTATTTTAGACTGCTTGGGTGTTATGAATATTGTGATCACCATGGTTAGACAGAAGGTTGCAGTTTTTGACATTTAAATAAACATTACAGGAAGAAAGTACGATTCCCAAAATATGACTAATTACAAAGGTTAAAGACTACCATGAATGCAATGCTCAAAGGAAATGGATCACTGATGTTGCAAAGGTAAGAAGGCATCAGTTTGCAAAGCTAGTGACCTGTGTCACAAATACAAACCTAAGGAAATGGGAGATGAGCTCCTAGATAGCCTCCTAGAGAGGTTTAGGCCTTATAATTAATCTACAATTTAACACTGTATTTTTTGATAACACACCCGATTACTATTAGGGCTGTCTATTATAAAATCAAACTCCTTTTTGAAAGCTGTCCTGGAGGGGATAACCTTAGGCTGCAGACTGTATCTACTGCCAAACTTTAATCAGCCTTGACTAATTCTAGAGGTTGTGTGAGCTGATAAACCAAAAACAAAAGTACTTACCATAATGAAGTATTCCTAATTTCTTCTGTCCTCCTTAACTGATCTTTGATCTGATTGAATTAGACATCGGCCACTCTAAAACGACTTTTGCATCCAAGGTTCAGCCTCTATAATCTCCCTCTGTCTACTGAATTACCTCAAATAGCGTTTGCCCACTTACTATAATAAAAGGTGTCAAAAACAAACACATAGGAAAATCATGGCTATAGTGGAAAGTGGAACAGGATCTCTTAAGGGAGGAAGAAGGGTTTATATATCTTCAAGGAAGCAATAAGAGTTTGTTTTTCCCCTCATGGAAATTTGAGATGGCAGCCATTTGAAAGAGGGGGGTTATGAGTAAGGGGAAGAGACTGAGCCTTCATTTCAAAAGTCTGTAGAGTGGCCGATATCGAATCCATCAGATCTAAAGACCCAAAAAGATGGAAGAGATCAGATCTGGCAATAATCTCCCAAAAAAAGAAGTTATGTACTCACCACAACATTCCATATGAGTAGTTCTACTTTATTTGTCTTCATCCTGTGGGTCTTCGGATCCGCTTCGGATCTGACACGGCCACATTTTCCAGCTATGGCTCTGAGCTCCAAGCACCTTCCCTTACCCATAATGCCTCACTGTCTCCCTTCAGTTAGAGTTTGCTGCCACCCAACCCAATAACACCTTATCTACTAAAACAACCAACAGACACAAGCTTAGCCTAAGCAAAGCCAAGGATCCCAACAGTAACAATCTGAAGACACATCATATCCTGGAGATAAGATCAGGGGGAAGGCGGGAGGGAGGGACGGCTGAAGACAAATGAAGTAGAACTACTCAGATGGAACATTATGGTAAGTACATAACTTCTTTATCTGAAGTAGTTTCCTTCCTCTGCTCTTCAACCTGTGGGACAGAGTCCCCAGTTACCTAATTCTTGGGTGGCCCTCATGGAAGGATGTTCCGGAGCACCGCAGAGCCGAAGGATGCTCTCTCCTAGAGACAATGTTGAATTTGTAATGCGAGATAAATGTACGAGATGAGGCCAAAGTGGCAGCTGAACAAATGTCATCCAAAGATACTCTAGACCAAAAGGTCACTGCTGTAACCATAGATCGGGTCGAAAGTGCCTTCACGTTTCCTGGTAGAGGCAGACCCCTCTCTGAGTAAGCTCAACCAATGCATTGTGAAATCCAGTGAGCAACTGTCACTTTTGAGACTGGTTTATCAAAGAAGGGCTTGGCATAAGACACAAAAGGTTGGTCAGACTTGTGGAAAGGTTTAGTCCTGTGAAGGTAGAACCTCAATTGTCTATGTACATCCAGTAAATGCAATTTATATTCCGCCTTGTTTTGATAGTTAAAAAAAAAAAAAACTGGCAAGTTTATAGTCTGATTAATATTGGCTTCTGAAGCTACCATGGGAGGGAAGGAAGGGTTCTTGTGAAGGGACACCCTGTCTTTATGAAAAATCATGTAGGGCACTTTGAAAGAGCTTGAAGCTCCGACACTCTTTTGGCGGAGGTAATGGTGACCAAGAAAGCAGTTTTCCATGTCAAAAATTGCAAAAGTACTGAAGCCGCAGGCTCGAAAGGGGGAGAAACTAATGCCTGCAACAACAAGGTAAGGTCCCACGGATGGACAGGCTCCTTTACGGGGGGGGGGTCTAAGAAGAAAAGCACCTTTAAGAAAGGTTTTGCACAGTTTAGAGGAAGCCAAAGAAGACATATTAATCCCCACGTGGAACTTAGATATGGCTACTATCTGAACCTTAACCGTAGAAGAACTGGTAACCCGTTGAAAAATGCTAGCCAGAAAATCCAGAACTGCCGACAGAGGTGCCGTAAAAGGATCCAAGGACAGCTGAGTGGCCCATATAGAAAAACGTTTCCATTAACTACGATAAACTTTCATGGTAGAAGATTTGTGAGCCGCTACCAGGATGAACTTAACAGGGGATGACAAACTGGGAGTCCTAATAATCATAGGAACCGGAGCAGCCAAGCCATGAGCTTCAGACTCTGGGTGTGGAATCCCTGAAGGGTGCTAGAAAAGATCCAGAAATGGACCCAGAGTCCATGATGGAACAACTAGACGAGACCTGAGTAAGGGAAACAAAACTTGTCGAGGCCAGAATGGGGAGATGAGGATCCCAATGCTCCCCAGCCTTCGAGCTTTCTGCAGAAACTTCGACATGAGGGGAAGAGGAGGATATGCATAAAGATGACTGGGATGCCAAGCACGAATTTTCCCCCAGCGGGGGGAGGGGTTACAGTGAAAAACTCGCTACACTTCGCATTGGAAGGAGATGCAGAGAGATTGCAGCAAGGCCGACCCCACTCTCACAAGATCTGTTCCGCTACTGAAGGATTCAGAGACTACTTGCAAGGCATCAGTCTGTCTGCTAGAATGTTGGATCATCCTGTAATGTGCACTGCCACCAGAAAACGGCCAGAGGAGATAGCCTATTCCCACACTCTCATAGCTTCTTGACACAGGGGATAAGATCTGGTTCTTTCCTGCTTGTTGATATACCAGACCACTTACATGCTGTCCATCTGAATTGCAATTGTTTCTAGAGGGAGATGAGCAAGAAGGGTCTACAATGCAAGAAGGACCACTCTCACCTTTAGAACACTGATATACAGATAGGTCTCTGAAGGGGACCACATGCCTTGGACTGTCCTTCCCGAACAGTGCCCCCCACCCCAGTAGGGAGGTGTCCGTGGTCACTGTGGTCTTGGGCAAGGCAGGTTGAAATGGGTGTCCCTTGAGTAGATCCAGAGACTGAATCCACCACCAAAGGGAATCCCTGCATGCTTTCGAGATTCTCACTGGAAAAGGACAAAGGGAGGTCTAATGGAGACCACTGAACCGCCAGTGTCTACTGTAGTTCTTATGTAGAAAAGCAAAATGTGAGCACACAAACAAAGCTGAGCAAAAACAAATGAAGCGTTATTCTCCCAAAGTTGTAGTGCATCAGTTTTATTGTAAAAAGATGAGTGCTTTTGCGGGGTTACTGCTTCCTCAGATCCACATAAAATGACAGTTAAAAACAAACAATTTATACAAGTTGAAATCACGTTACTTTAAAATAAATCGGATTCAGCTGCTTTTAATTAGTGCTGGCTTTAAAGGTACACTAGCATTAAGCCCTGGATCTCTGTGGGCTTGCAGTGCTATTATCCATTTAACCTCCAGAGTCTCTAAACAGTTATTCACATCTCCTCTCCTCATACCAGGTCTGACCTGTTGTAGAACTCTAAAATGAAAAACATTATGACCTGTTTTGCCTGTATGTGCTGCCAAAGCATTGGCATGTACATTATTCCTGGCAATATAAGGAATAATGCACATACCAATGTTTTGGCAGCACACACAGGCTGTAACTACTTGAAGTGATCCTGAGGGCCACAGATGATTCAGAGAGTTAAGAGCTAGCATCTCTGTTATATTTGCATGTTTTGGTCTTTCTTGTTCCAGAGACCTTGCAATTTTATTCCCTCCGATACTACTCCCCAGGCAAAGTCAGAGGTGTCTGTTGTAACGGACTGCTTTGGAGTGGAGTTGGAGGTGTATGGCAGACCTGTTTTCTGAGAAATTTGATGTCCCTACCAAGTGATTTGCCTTTTCACAACTCCCAGAACTGGGATTTGAAAAGGCAATGGGTGTTAATACTAGGATCAAGGAGATTTCAGATACCACTTTATCTTCTTCATCTAGAATCTTGCAAGAGGTATCATAAGAATCAGTACAGAGGATCAAGTAGCAGCTTCCAAAACAGACCTGGTATCTACTCCCTTGTGGAAAGCTCATGAGGAAGCCACTGCTCTAGTGGAATGAGCTTTTGGGTAGGAGGGTAAGCACTTACCACAGTGCAAATAGAAAGAAATGGCCTTAAAAATCCAAGTTGCAATAGTTTTTTGGAGACTGGTAGTCTCAACTTACAGCTCAAAGGATACAAACAGCTGGTCAGTCTTCCTGAAAGATTACAGCCTGCAAAAGACCTGAGCTGAGCCCAATAAATTACTCCTGTCCAGGGAAAATGACACAGGAAAAGCTAAATGTATAGTTTTCGGACTGTTTTTGATAAGAAGGTTAGGACAAACAGGCCTAGTACTGCCAGCAACAGCTTTCCCAGAGATGGGCACAACATTCTGTATAAGACAGGCATATTTCCCTGCCCCTTTTTCCATGACCAACAAGACTATCTCTCTCTTAACCAATGAGGAGACCTCAACACCCGTGGTGGATATGGCTAAGCCCTGCTCCATGGTGGCTATATGGACAAGTCCACAGGGATCCATAAAAAAAGAAGGGTGGTCTGAGAAATCAGCTATGGCAACAGCAGAGTCACCCATCTACAGCTATGATAAATTACCAGCCTGCTTTGATGGCAGAAGCTGTTTTTTTTTATTTTTGTGGCTGGAAGAAGATCCGACTGAGGGACCGGTAGTCTGCTCCACAGTCAAACTGAAAAAGGTGCTTGATTTCCCAGGGAAGTGTAAAAGCAATAGTTGGTAACACAGGACAGTAGGAAAAAAGTAACTTTCCCTCAAAAAAAAAAAAAAAAAAAAAAGTAAAAAACAGTTTAAACACTATCCCCAGCCCCAAAAAGTAAATGAATAGTATTTCCACAGAAAAGTACATAAAACTCATGAGACAGTCAATGAAAACACTTTTTCCAAGCTTAAAAGTACTTGTTTTTCACAAAAACATCACTTCAAACAAGTTTAAAAGTAATGTTAAAGGTTTTCAGGCAAAGGGAACTTATATGCCCAACAATGGAACAGCTTTAGCCAACTATCGATCCACAAAAGCATGCACAGCAGTACCTGTCTCTGCGGCAAGAAAACTCTAAAGGGCTTGGCACCCAAACGTCTATTTTTGGGTTTCGGTTTGGGTGTGTGGAAGTTTCCTTGAAGCTTTGGAAAAGTACAGTTTTGTACCTACCATAAATGTAGATGTCCGAACAGGATAGCATCTGCAGTCCTAACAAATGGGTTGTCCTGTCGTCAGGCAGCCCTTCGGTCGGCCGGATTCCAAAGTCTGGGTCTGGCTTCGGCTGGTGTCGCACTCACCCGACGTCATCTCTGCTGGTCTTCGGGTATAAAGGCATCAGCCGACGCCATTTTCCTCAGTGTTTCTTGCCCCAGATGCCAGTTGCCCTCTTGTAAAGCTAAATTTTGGGAAATGCCAATGTTTCCAAAAGTAGAAGGCAAATACAAAAATAAACATGTATATACATATATACAAACAAATACACCATAAGAAATCCCCCACCTAGCTAGCTATAAGGAGGGTAAATACCCTAGGAGTACCACAGAGTGGAAGGAGGGTGGGTAATCCTGACTGCAGATGCTATCCTGTTCGGACATCTACATTTATGGTAGGTACAAAACTGTACTATGTCCTTCAAGGATGCATCTGCAGTCCTAACAAATGGGTAGAATACCATAGCCAAACTAGGGGAGGAGGTAGAAGAATTATGGTGTAGTTAGGATCCCTTGTAAGACAGCAGTGGCGAACCCTGCTCGGGATCTGGAGTAAAGAGGTAAGTTATAATGCTTGGCAAATGTATGCACGGAGGTCCAAGTAGCCGCCTCAATAATGTCCTTGGTAGCCACTCCTCGTAGGAATGCTGTGGTAGTGGCAGTAGCCCTTGTAGAGTGAGGCCTTATGTTCTGTGGAACTTGTTTTCCATGGTAGGAGTAACAGAATCTTATGCAATTTCCTATCCACTTGGAGATTGTTTGTTTGGAAATTGCTTTTCCTTCCCTTCCTGTTGCGTAGGCTACTAAAAGTTGGTCAGTTTTCCTATTGGCCTTGGTTCTGTCCAGGTAGTAGCGTAACTGTCTATGTACATCCAAGGTATGCAGGAGTCTTTCTCCCCTGTTCTGTGGATTGGGAAAGAAGGTAGGTAGGTGGATCGCTTGGTTTAGAGACACTCTGGATATCACCTTAGGCATGAATGTAGGGTTAGTTCTCATGGTTACTCTATCTTGATGAAAGATTAGGAAGGGTTGTACTGCCATTAAAGCCTGTAGTTCTGAAACCCTTCTTGCTGAAGTAATTGCCAGTAGGAAAGCAGTTTTCCAGGATTGATGTTGGAGATCTGCTGTTGCTGCTGGTTCGAATGGAGGAAGTGTCAATTTTTCTAGCACAAAGTTCAAGTCCCATGCTGGTAATGGTTGTTTCCTAGGAGGTTTTACATTTTTAATTCCTCTCAGGAACTGTCTGAGTAGAGGGTGAGAAAAGACAGGGGAATCAAAGCTGTATTCTGCAGAAATAGCTGATGCGTGTATCTTGATGGAGGAGTAGGACAGGCCTGCATGGAGAAGCTCTGCCAAATACTCCAGGATGTTGGCAATATCTACCTTTGACACATCTTTCCCTCTTTCAGTACTCCAAATGACAAATCTTTTCCATTTTCCTGCATAGTTCCTCCTTGTTGAAGGTCTGCGGGCCTCGAGGATGATGTCTTTAACCCTTTGAGATAAATCTGGGTTAGTTGCTGTCATACAATGT
Organism: Protopterus annectens; assembly: GCF_019279795.1. NCBI lineage: Eukaryota > Metazoa > Chordata > Ceratodontiformes > Protopteridae > Protopterus > Protopterus annectens. Next base: position 866,022,767 of record NC_056735.1, read on the forward strand.
TCCAGGCAGTTAGTTGCAGAGTTTTCAGGTTGGGATGCAGGATGCTGTAGTTGCTCTGAGTTAACAGCAAGGGAATCAGGGGAAGTGTCCACATTTCCCCCCGTGAGATGGTCCTCAATAATGGATACCAATGTTGCCTTGGCCAATTTGGGGCTATCAGAATTATCCTTGGACGTTCCTCTTTGATTTTCAGTAGTACCTTGTGCATCAAATGAAGAGGTGGGAATGCATATGCTATCAGGTCTTTCCAACTGAAGGATAGAGAGTCCACCTTCCAAGCAAGTGGGTGGTATATCCTTGTGCAGAATTTCTTGAGTTGGTGATTGAATGGTGATGCGAATAGGTCTATTTGTGGCATCCCCCATTTCTTTGTGATGGTCTTGAAGATGTTCGGGTGCAGCATCCATTCGTGAGCATCCAAGGTAGTTCTGCTTAACATGTCTGCTAGGATGTTTTCTTTTCCTGGCACAAATATAGCCTGTAAATGAATGTTGTAGCTCAGAGCCATGTCCCATAGGTCCAGAGTCATTCGGCATAGGGGGTAAGAATGAGTGCCTCCCTGTTTGTTGATGTACCACATGACAGTGGTATTGTCTGTCCTTATCCTCAATTGGCCTTCTTTGAGGAATGGTCTGAAGTTCTGGATTGCTAGTTTTACTGCCAGCATTTCTTTTTGATTTATGTGCAGGTGTAGCTGATCTGAAGTCCATAAGCCTTGAATGCAGTGGTCCAGCATGTGAGCTCCCCAACCGAGGTCTGAGGCGTCTGTTGTGATGGTTTGGTTTGCTTGTTTGCTGTGGAAGGATAAGCCTGGATTTAACTGGCATGCCTGAGCCCACCATAGGAGTTCTTGCTTCAGGCATGGGATTAGTGGTATTTCGGTTTCTAAGCTGTGCTTGTGTTGAGACCATAAGTTCTTCAGGTACCACTGTAGCTTTCTCATATGCAGTCTGGCATGAGGAACCATTATTATGCAGGAGGCCATGAAGCCCAGGGCCTGCAGTACTTTCCTTGCTGTTAGTTTGTCTTGTTTCGTTAATGCCATGAAGTAAAGAGGTAGCTGCTCTTGCTTTTCCCCTGTTAAGAATGCCATCTGTTTTACTGTGTCCAATTTTGCACCCAAGAAGGTTCTTGTTTGGGATGGTATCAGTCTTGACTTTTTTAGATTGACTGTGTATCCCAGGGCTTGAAGTAAGTAAATGACCCTTTGTAAGTCTTGAGTCAGCTTGTGTTGGGTGTCCGCTTGTAACAGGCAGTCGTCCAGGTATGGATAAATTTGGATTCCCTGAAGCCTGCAAAGAGCGATTACTGATGCCAGGCATTTCGTGAATACTCTGGGCGCAGTAGATAAGCCAAAGGGCAATGCTGAGAATTGATAATGCTCTGATCCTGCAAGAAATCTGAGGTATCTTCTGCAATTTGGTCGTATGGGGACGTGCAGGTATGCCTCCTTGAGATCTAGAGTGACTAGCCAACACTCCTTGCCCAGCATGGGAAGAAGTTGCTGTAGGGTCAGCATTTTGAATTTTGGGACAATGATGAATGTGTTCAAAGCGGACAGGTCGAGAATAGGCCTCCAACTGTTTTCTTTTCTTGGTACTAAGAAGAGTCTGGAGTAAAAACCTTTGCCCTTTTCTGTGGGTGGTACCCTTTCTACAGCTCTCATTTTTGTCAATTGAGTTATTTGTTTTAGAGCGTCTTTCTTTTGATTTGGTGGTAGGTTTGGCATTCCTCTTTTTACTGGTAAGGTGTGGAAATGAAACCTGTAGCCTTGATCTATAATCTGCAAAATCCACTTGTCTCTTGTGATATGGTGCCAGTTCTTTGAAAATAAGGCTAGTTTTCCGCCTAAGGGTGCTGCAATCTGTTCCCTGGTAGGCGGTGTCAGAATCAAGTCACTGTAATTGTGTTGTAGAGGCGGTGGTAGACTCTGTGCCTCGTTGGTTATTGCCTTGCCAGTGACGTCCCCTATAGGCACCTCCTCTGGATTGATTTCTGCCTCTGGAGCGTCTAACCCTGCCTCTCTGAGATTTAGAGGAGTCTGGAAAGGACCAATTTTTGGAAGGCCAGTTCCTGCTAAACCTTGGAGGCTGAACCTGTAAGAAATATTTTACTGTTTGCACAGATTTTGCCTTCTCTTCCATTTTCTTCATTACTTGTTGGGCAGAGGAACCAAATAGACTGGCCTTATCCATAGGAGCATCTAGAAGTTTTGTTTTAACATGATCCGGTAAGGCCTGTTCTTTCAGCCATGCATGCCTTCTTATAACTGTACCAGTCATGGCTGATCTAAATGAAGCCTCCAGTGCATCATAGCCACATTTTAAAGAGTGATTACTAACCTGTTGTATGTTATTAACCATTTCTAGAACATATTTCTTATCTACAGAATCATCAGAAGACAGCTTCTTAGTTAACTGATCTAGCATAAACTCTTGGTATTGGATCATATGAAACTGACAATTCAAAGCTCTAGCTGAGAGAGTAGCAGAGGTGTATACTTTTTTACCCCATCTCTCTAATGACCTGGATTCCCTATCAGAAGGGAGGGTTTTTTTTGCTGAGGTTGTAGCTACTGCCTTAGGCCCCTGGGAAATAGTCTCAGGGTCTGCATGCGGAGCCTTGTATAAGTGGTGATGAGTGTCCGGAACCCTGTAAAACCTATCGGGTTTGGTAGGGGCTGGAGGTAAGGTATCTGGAGCAGTGCAAACATCATTAAAAGCATCATCCACTACAGGAAGAACTGGAGGTATAGCTAAAGGCCTATGTTGAGGTAAATGTAAAAAGGTCCTAAGACTTTTTCTTGAATCTGAGAAATCTTGTCCTTGCCATTGGAATTGTTCTCTCATGGCATGTAAGGTTTCCCCAAAGGAAAATTCCTCTGGTGGAGAGGCAGAAGGAATAGAGTCTTCCGCATCGGAATCTTCATATGTAGAAAAAGGAGCCACAGGATGGTCTGTATCATCTGAATCATCAGAAGAGTCAGCTGAGGGCACTGTCTCAGGGTGTTCTGTTCTGGGTCTTTTTTCTGGAGGTTGAGAGGCCCTGTCTGGGTGAGATTGGGATCCTCTTATTAATGAGATGAGATCCTCTGCCAGAGTAAGCATTTGAGAACTAGAGCTGGGCCTGTGAGAGGGGGGCTTAATAGGTACAGACTTAGCCAATTTAGCTGCTTTAGCCCTGGCAAAGGCCTTTATAGACATGGCTGCAGGAGGCCTAGCAGCACCACGTGCTGGAGTAGAAACATCCAAAGGGATGGTATCCGATAACTCTAGGGAACCCACATTAGTAGGTAAAACTTCAGTGGCCGATTCAACAAGAGTAGAAGGGGCCTCGGTAGTAGTCATGGATTCGGCTGAGGATTGAACCGTTTTCTCGGTTTCGGCCGAAACCGAGACACTCGCGGTTTGCTTAACCGTGGTTTCGGCCGAAACCGCGGACCGCGAGTGTCGGTCCTTCTCTTTGCGTTTCTTAACAATTTGTGTAGTCGGAGGATCCGACGGCATAATGTACGCAAAATCTGAGCCGAAAAACTGTTCAGCAAACTCCGACCGACGCCTAAGCGTTCGTTGGTTGAAGGAGGCACAGGCTAAACAAGCTGCTACGTCGTGGTCTGGGCCTAAACAAGGTAAACAGTAAGAGTGGAAATCTTTATGAGGTATTTGTTTCCCACAAGTTAAACAGTTGTTTACTTTTTCTGACATCGGCTGAGGCAAGAAAGAGTCCCCAACGGGGTACTTAGCTTTTTTGTAGTCTTCGAAGTAGTATTCGGTAGGAATCTCTGGTTCTGACCGACCGGCACTTGCGAACAGCTTCTGCTTCGGGCGCCACGCGGCAAGAAAGACTGAGGAAAATGGCGTCGGCTGATGCCTTTATACCCGAAGACCAGCAGAGATGACGTCGGGTGAGTGCGACACCAGCCGAAGCCAGACCCAGACTTTGGAATCCGGCCGACCGAAGGGCTGCCTGACGACAGGACAACCCATTTGTTAGGACTGCAGATGCATCCTTGAAGGACATCTGGTCAGCTGTCATATCCAATACAGGATATAACCCAAAGAGCTTAGGCTATTACAGCAGTGATCAATATGAAGAAAATTAGTTGGATTTCTATTTACTACGTCCATTAGAATTATTACAAGTATACCTCTATCTACAAACCAGCATCATTCCAGCTGGGAAAAAAAAAACACTCACACAGATGGGAGTCTGAATGGAGAGATGATGGAATGAGTATGAAAAGAACAAAAGTATTGCTGGAACTGAATTCATCTTCAAGTCTTGGTGAGTACCTTAGTGGACCCTGAATTCTCAAAATCTCACCAAGACAACACTGATATGCTTATTCATAATATATCTAAACAAATAAATATGGATAATAGATTTTATATGCATGTGTGTGTGTGTGTGTGTGTGTGTGTGTGTACATATATATATATATATATATATATATATATATATATATATATATATATATATATATATATATATATATATATATATATAAATATATGGGTCCACTGTACAACTTTGAAAATACACATCTTCGAAATTAGACAGCAGACCCACACCTCTGCGAAAATGCACTTTCATGAACATCAGTTCAACGAACCGATAAAAACCATTAAAACATTGTTTTTGCAGGGGGGCAAGCCCCCCATACCCCCCCCTACTTAAATATACCAACTCCGAGATCACACTACAGTGGGGAAACACAAACTCCCGTTCCCCACTGTAGTGTGCATCGGCACCAGTGTTCCTTAATGGTTCGGTGAACCGTTCCTTCACAGTAGTGCACTTTCACTTAAGTGCTATATATATATATATATATATATATATATATATATATATATATATATATATATATATATATATATATATATATATATATATATATATGTATATATATATATATATATTTATAGACAGACACACACACATATGTGGGCCCCCTTCAGATGATCAAAGTTTTAAAACTTCGAATTTCATATGACTGAGACCATATGATCGAAGTTTTAAAAGTTTGAATGTTCTGAACGGAGATCTCCATACAGCGTGAAATGGGAAATTTTCCTTTTTCCTCACTGTAGTGCGATTTGGAGCTGGTAATAGAAGGGACCCGCGGTGGTGGTGCTGCAGTAGCGTTGTCGCCTCACAGTAAGACGTTGTCCGGTTCGATTCTCAGCTAGAGCGTTTTCTGTGTGGAGACATGCGTGAATGGGCATACCTTCATTGAAGGTTGTGCATCAGACCTGGCAAGCCGGTACGTAAAAATCAACTGCCAATCATTAGCAGACCGGAGTTTCGCTGTGGTGACCCCTAACCGGAAAAGCCAAAAGACACATTTCATAGTTAAATAGAAGGGGATGTGGGGGGTGCAGGGACCTTGCGCCCTGCAAAAATGACCAGGAAATTTTTTTTTTGTTTTTCTTTCAGGTGTTCAAAGTTTTGAAACTTCAGTCACATGGTCTCAGCCATATGAAATTCGAAGTTTTCAAACTTTGATCACCTGAAGTAGACCCATTTATATACACACACACACACACACACACACACACATATACATATATATATATATATATATATATATATATATATACATACATAAAATATAGACACACACACAAAAAATCTGTCTCTACATATGGGTGCACAAGTTCCAGTAATAAAAAGATGCCCAAGCCTGTGTGCATACTGGTACCAGGAATGGACAAAAATGGCAGTACAGAATTCTCAAGACATGGAAACTTTCCTACAATTGGGTTAGGGCAGGCCCAGGGGGAGGATGCTGCCCCCCCTTAAAGAAGTAGTAGCCCACAAAAAAATGATAGACCGAAGAAGAGCCATAAAGATGACAGAATGGACTACTGAGGATAAGGAAGAAATTATGTACTGTTACTATTATAGAATAAGCCCAGAAATTTCAATCAGAAGACATTCAGAAACATTGAGAGAGATACTAGAGGACAGAAAAAAATGCTTGCACAAGAAAAACGGTGAAAAGCTTCCAATGCAAATTTACATTCATTAATACAACTCCTCCATGAAAAGCTTTACATAGACAAAGAAACTTTGGGCTGCTTGGAAAAAGAAGCGACTGAGGAAGTGTGAAAATGTAAAGATCAAAACCAATAGATTTTTGAAAGGTATATAAAAAAACATGGACATAGGAAAGAAAAAGAAATTTGATATGGTGCAAAAAAGAGAACGCTAGGCCAATCAATACAAAACAGCTCCAAAGATATTTGAAGTGAAATACTGGCAAAGGCATCCAGATACGGAAATTTTTACAGTGCAAAAATAAGAAAACAAAGGGTAGTAGTAAGGTAGAACTTAAACAGAAACTGTAGTTACGGAATACCTGCGAACTGAAGGAATTCGTGCAGAAAATCCAACACAGGTAAGCATGATGGAACAAGGAGTCACAAATTAAAGATAAACAGGTGGAGCGGGAGAATCTGAAGAAAAAATATGGACATGGGAAATTTGATATGGTACAATATTTATGCAGGGAATGCAAAACTAATGAATACAAAACCAGCAGCATCAATGATACTTGGAGAAATACAGGCAAATGCACTTGGATATGGAAATTTTTCACAATACAAGAAATAAGAAAACAAAGGGGAAAGTGGAAAAGAGAATTAGTGATGGAGAAGTTTAAAGAAATAGAAACTGAAGTTATGGATTCCCAGTGAAGTGAAGGATTTATGCAGAAAATCTAATACAGGTAATATCACAGAACGATGGAACAATGAGTCCCCAGCTAAAAAGAAACAGGCAGAACTGGAGGCATCTGATGACTTACCACATAATTATAATCAGAAGCCTTCAACAGGTAACTGGTACAAAAGTTCAACTGGAGTTGCACAGCAAGGGAAGGAGCAGGATACAGTGGCAACTCTGACTCATGCAATGTTGTAGAGTGATGGGCCAATGAGTTCCTATATGAAGGAGCAGATGATGACCCAAGGATGCAGCTGAAGGGGGTATGTCACAGGAAGATATTGTGAAACCTTCTATAGACTGCCCGCAGGAAACAGAAAAATGTGCTCTCAGTTTAAAAGAGAATGATTAAAGGGTGACTTCAATTATTCCACTATTAACTGGGAATCGTATATGATGCCAAACATACATGCACAGATATTCCTAGATTTAATAAACAAACTCCCTGGACCAGATAGTAATACACCAACCAGTGGTGCAACCATAATGGATCTGGTCCTTACTAGTACAGGAGAGTGCTGCACACCTCCTACTGTAATCCCTTCCCTGGTAAGGTCACACCACAAAATGGTCTCCTTTGAAGTAAAAATAAAACCTGGACCCCCAGCTAAACCTAGAATATTCAGGAACTATTCTAAGGCTAACCTCCTACTATTAAGTGAGAACCTGGCAACATTTCAAGCCCCCATAAACCCTGAGAACATTGTTGCCTATACAGAACTGTTCACAGAAACCCTGTACAAGCATGTTAATAGCTGCATAGAGGCAACTGTACCCACCAGGAAGAAGTACAGAACTAACTAAAAAAAAACAAGCTACCCTGGTGGAATCACAAAATCAATAGGCTGTATAACAGAAGGAAGAAAATCATGGCAAAAATTAGGAGGTGCAGCACCCAGCATGATTAAAGCATTCTCATCAAACTAAACAAACTCAGAGGACAAATAAAGTCTACCAAAGCCAAATCTGAGGTAAGTCTGGCCTCCCATGCCAAGGACAACCACAACACATTCTTTAGCTATGTCTGCAACCTCAAAGGCAATAAACAATTGTGTGCAGAGCTCATTGTAAATGGAGCCACTTACACTGAGCCAGAAGATATAGCAAACCTCCTGGCTGATAAATTCAGCTCCAACTTCAACCCTCTCATCCCCTCAACCATCCCTCTGGAAATATCATCAAATACAACTCCCCCTACTATCACTGGGGAACAAGTCCTTAATGCTCTCTCTAAGACCAGGAACATTGCGACAATGGGCCCAGACAATATCCCATAGCATGAAACATGATCTATCAAGGCGTCAGGTATTACTGTTTAACTGTAGCCTCCAAATAAGCTTCGTGCCTCATGAATAAAGAAAGCAACAGTCATCCCTCTACACAAAGGTGGGCCATCTATAGACCCATAAGTCTCACCAGTCTTCTATGTAAAGCCATGGAAAGAATTATCATGGAGATGATCAACAGACATATAGTAAACCTCCAGACACTGGACCCAAACCAGTATGGTTTTGTCAAAGGCAGATCATGCCTACTCAACCTGATGGACTTCTTTGAGAAGGTCACCAAAGCAATGGATGAGGGCAAAATCATTCACACTGCCTACCTTGACCTGGCCAAGGCATTGTTGACAAACTCAAGAGGTTAGGTATAAACCCATATGTCACCTCGGTGGATAGCCAACTGGCATACAGACAGGACCCAGGAAGTTAGAATTGGGAGTCCACCTCTACAAAGAGGCCAGTCACAAGTGGAGTCCCTTCAGGGATCAGTCCTTGCACCACTCCTTTTTGGCATTTACTTCTCAGAAGTCAAGGCCAATGTCAGTGGTCTCTGGCTGAATAAATTTGCAGATGATTGCAAATTAGGAGCTGTCATTGAATCCCACACTGACACAAATGTTCTCCAGGAGGGGCTGACACAGAAACAACTGGTGTCAGAGTCATGGATTAAAACTAAATGCCAAGAAATGCATAACAGTATCCTTTTGGAAATCGTACATCCCTGGTTAACTATCACATTGACAACACACCCATTAGAGTTGACCCAGTAGTCAGGGACTTAGGGACACACACAGATAGTAATCTAGTCTTTGACCATCACATGTCTGCAGTGGTGAGGAAATCATTGTATGCTGCGCAACTTATAAACAAAGGTAAGGCATCCAAGTCCAAGGAAGTCATTGTTCCACTGCATTTGGCATTCATTAGACCTATCATGGAGTACAATGCCCCCTTCAGTATGTACCTAACCAGGCATATCTAACAGATGGAACGTCCACAGAGGTTCCCCACTAAAAGAATATGGGGTACAAGTAAAATGCCCTGTGCAGACTGCCTCAAGGCCCTATTCCTGTATTCTGTCTTCTGCAGGCTTTTGAGTGGAGTTCTATGCCTGGCACAGGGCATTGTCAGACCCCATTCTGATGGACCTCCTGCATATCCATAAAACAAACAGAACTAGAATTACCCATTGTAAAGACTTAAAGCTTACCTGTGATATAAATAGGACCTGCTGGAGAGATAGGTATGTATCCCAGAGACTACTCAGTCTATGGAACAGGCTCCCCATCAATGTGAAGCAGAGTTCCTCCCTAACCCAATTCAACTGCAACTTGGACAACTGGATGGGAAAACGGAAATTCATCCCTGGTTTGACACCTATGTCTCTAATGGACACAGGTAACCTGTAAATGGTTAATCGCCCCAGGCCCATCCTTACACTTATCAAGGGGTATCAGAATTTGTCAAAGATTTGGGAAGCATGGCTCGGCTTAAAAAGGCCCTTGTGGTTGTTAGCTTAGTAAACACCTATGAACCTATAAAACTTGTTTGATTTAATACAGATGGATTGACACATTAAGATCAATAAAAGAAATAGATTACAGAAGGTAAAAAAAGACCCAAAATGTTAGAAGTCTGATAAAACAGATGAAGACAGTAATCAAGACTATTAACAGAAATCCATGTGATATAACAAAAGTAAACAGGATATGTTACTGTGCAGCTAAATTAGTAACAGATACAGTCTGACCACAAAAACAGAGAAATAAGGAGAAGGAATGGAAGAAATAAAATGCTATCATGGAAGCATTGACTAAAGAAAACTATAAAGCAATTACGACAAGAAGTGTCACTGTTAAAAGAACAGAGAACAGTATTAACAAATACTCAGATGTGGTAAAAGCAACAAACAATATCAGAACAGACCAGGACACATCATACACTACTGCAAATAATAAACTAAAGGTACCAGCACAGGTAGAAGATACACAGATAAATATAAAGGGAAAGTACAAAATAATCAATTCATTGATGACCCAGAAGAGTTTAACAGACAACTGGGAAACAAAGGAATAGAAACACCATCAAAAAAGAAGAAATTAACACATTTTGGAGAAACATTTATGAAGACCCTGTGGAACATAGCAAAGATGCTGAATGGATAGAAAATTTTAAAAAAGTAAGGATTTCAAATGTACAGGATACGAAATAGGATGAAGAGTAAAGGCCAGAGAAATTGAAATAATTAAGAAAAGTTCCTAGCTGAAAACTCCAGGCCCAGAAGCAGTACCTAACTTCTGGCTAAAACTATTAATATTTTTATAAAAAGATTTAACCCTGAGTAAGACAGATGCCAATCTAATTAACAGGAAAAACAATACACGCCAATCTAATTAACAGGAAAAACAATACTCCTTCAAGACTGAACATGTAAGCCATCCTAAAAATTATAGACTAATAACTTGCCATCAGATGATATACAAACTGTATATTAGAACTGATGCACAGTGTCTATAATCATTAATCATCACTTCATTGCATTTACACAGTGACTATGCTGAATGTCATGCTGATGAATAGCATTGTGACAGCACTGAGTGAACACTTTTACTTCATGTAATGAGTCAAGATGGTGTGGCTTTGTTTTTTTTGTTTTTTTCTCCTTTTTTAAAGTTGTAAAAATGTTTGCTGTGTACATTTGTTTTCCATGACAGTACTGATGGTTGACACTGCAACCAATACTAGCTGCAGAGAAAAAACGACCCAGAAAATGCAGGCACTTACTGAGCTGTACTACACTGAAAAATGGTACTTCTGGTGAGACTCTAATCATAGCTGTAGACAAGGGTGACATTCTTTTGGTAATAATGCTTAGCCTCTTATGAGCACATAATTTAATAAATTACTTTACTATGATGTGTATGAAAAAAGAAGTTATGCACTTACCATAACGTTCCATGTTTGTAGTCCATCTCGCCTACATTCTTGCTGAATGGGTTCAGAGCCAATCCTCTGCTCCAACTCGGCCGATACTAAAGCTTGAGAGCTTTTACTGGCTTGAGGCTATCCCCTATCCCACGCTGCATCATGGCAACTCCCCAGATCTTGTTTGCAAGAAAGTAACTACATACATAACAGTAATTATACTATCAATAATTATGTACATACAAAGGTACTTTGTACTACTATTCATGCCACGTGGACAGACAACTATAAAGTACAGTTGTGTACACTTACCATAAATGTAGATGTTCGAACGTATTCACTGTTGCAGTCATTACATTTGGGTAATCTGCTGGCAGGTTGCCCTCAGTCGGCCTGATTAACAAAGTCTTGGGTCCTATGTCAGTTGCTGTCCCTTCATCCATGACATCAGGTCGTCAGGGGTATAAAACATGCAGCCAACGCCATTACATCAGTTTTTCTTACCCTAGATGTCAGGTGCCCTCCAAATGGGGAGCAAAATATATTAAGTAATTAAAAACACAAAAATATACCTCCAAACAAAAGCAAATACACCAAAAAGGCTTTTAAGCATAGTAAAAGAAAGTAGAGGTATAGTAAGAGAAAAAACAGGGGGCTGGAGGGAGGGTAACCAGGACTGCAACAGTGAATACACTCGAACATCTACATTTATGGTAAGTGTACACAACTGTACTATGTTCTTCGTGTTTCACTGTTGCAGTCATTACATTTGGGTAGATTCCCAAAGCTATGGTTGGGAGGATGGATTTATACAGCATTAGGACCAGCTATAAGGCCCTGCAAAACAGCAGTGGCAAAGCCAGCTCTGGATTTAGAGAAAATTGGTAAGTGATGATGCTTGGTGAAAGTATGAACTGAACTCCAGGTAGCAGCTTCTAGAATATCCCTCGTAGGAACACCTCTGAGAAGGGCTGTAGAAGTAGATGCAGCCTGGTGGAATGAGATCTGATCCCCTGGGGGATAGGTTTTCCATGGTGCTTATAGCAGAAATGAATACAATGACTTATCCATTTAGAAACGGTTTGTTTTGAAATAGCCTTCCCCTCTGCCCCTGCAGCAAATGCTACCAACAGTTGTTCAGATTTTCTTTGAGATTTAGTCCTGTCCAAGTAGAATCTAAGTTGTCTGTGTACATCCAATGAATGCAGAATCTACTCCCCCTTGTTCTGTGGATTGGGAAAGAAAGTTGGCAAATGAATGGACCGATTAAGAGCCACACTGGATACCACCTTGGGCATGAAGGATGGATTGGTCCAGAGTGACACCCTGTCTGCATGAAAGATGATGAAAGGCTCCACTGCCATAAGGGCCTGTAATTCAGACATCCTTCTAGCTGAAGTGATTGCTAAAAGGAAGGCTGTTTTCCAGGAAAGAAATTTTAAGTCTGCAGTAGCAGCTGGCTTGAAAGGAGGTAGAGTGAGTTTCTCCAATATAAAGTTAAGGTCCCAGGCAAGGGTTGGAGTTCTCCTGGGTGGTCTCAAGTTTCTGGCCCCTCTAAGACACTGCTTTAGTAGAGGATAAGAGAAGGGGGGGGGTTATGTGTTGTAATGAGCTGAAATGGCTGTGGCATGGATTTTTATGGAGGAAAAAGACAGGTCCTTGTGAACCTTCTCAGTTAAGTATTGCAAAATCTGAGGTAAATTGGGCGCTGCTGTGCTCATCCCTTGAGACTGATTCCAGGCACAGAATATTTTCCATTTGTCAGCATAAGATTTTCTAGCACTAGGTCTTCTCGCCTCCAAAATGACATCCATCACAGGTTTGCTGTGGGATGCTAAGGGGGGAATTTAAATGATTAGCCAAGCTGCAAGATTCAATGTTTGGAGCGGAGGGTGCAGAATTTGGTTCTCCTGCTGAGACAGTAAGGAAGGTGTCTGAGGCAGGTGCCATGGAGAAATTTGTGACGCACTGCGCAGGAGTGGGTACCAGTGTTGGCGAGGCCAGTCTGGAGCAATCAAAATAATTTTTGGTTTGTCCTGTTTGACTTTTAGTAGAACTTTGGAGAGCAGAGGCAGAGGGGGAAGGCATAGACTGATCGTTTTTTCCAGCTGAAGGATAGAGCACCCACTTTTCAGGCTTTATTGCAAGGAGTTCTTGTGCAAAATTTGTCCAACTGGTAGTTCTGGGGTGAGGTAAAAAGATCTATGTCTGGGCTCCCCCATTTGCGTGTCAACATGTTGAAAATCCATGGTTCCAGTTTCGATTCGTGTGGGTCCATGAGATTTCTGCTTAGTTTGTCTCCCAGAATATTCAGCTTTCCTGGCAGGAATTGAGCTTGTAGTTGTACTTGGTAGCTCAAGGCTGTGTTCCACAATGCCATGGCTAGTCTGCAGAGGGGGTAGGAATGTGTACCTCCCTGTTTATGTACCACATAACCGTAGTGTTGTCTGTCTTTACCATTAGTTGTCCTGGATGAAGGTAGTCCTTGAAGGCTGTCAGTGCATTCTGTACAGCTAGCATTTCTTTTTGATTGATATGAAGGTGTATTTGATTTGGGTTCCATTTGCCCTGAATGCACTTCCCTGCCAGATGAGCCCCCCATGCATAGTCTGATGCATCTGTAGTTAGGGTTTGGGCGGCAGGGGGTGGTGTGAATGGCAGTCCCTTGTTTTGATGGCAGACCTCTGCCCATCAAAGGAACTCTAGTTGCAGGCAAGGTATGATAGGAATCATTGTTTCCAGGCTGTGACAATGTTGACTCCATAAACTTTTTAAGTACCACTGAAGTTTCCTCATATGCAGTCTTGCATATGGAATTAGAAGAATACAGGAGGCCATGAACCCCACGGCTTGTAGTATTTGTCTTGCAGATAGCAGGGTTTTTGTGGCCACCTGTCTGAAGTAAGTCACCAAATTAATTTGCTTTTCTGGCATAAGGAAAGCCATCTGGGCAGTTGTATTCAAGCTTGCACCCAGGAATGTAATTTTTTGAGAGGGTACCATTTGTGATTTCTTTTCGTTTATGGTGTACCCTAGACAAGTTAGAACCCTTTTTACAAACACCAGATGTTTTAGAAGAATGGTCTGGTTTTCTGCCTGAATTAGACAATCATCCAGGTATGGATATATTTGAATATTTCTTTGCCTACAAAATGCAATGACTGGAGCCAGGCACTTTGTGAATACCCTGTGTGCAGTAGACAAGCCAAAGGGCAGTGCAGAGAACTGATAATGCAAGTAGCCTGCTTTGAAGCATAGGTATCTTCTGCAAGATTCCCTGACTGGGATATGCAGGTAAACCTCTTTTAAATCTAGAGTTGCCAACCAGGCATCCTTGCTTAGCATAGGAAGTAAATGGTGAAGAGTCAGCATCTTGAATTTTGGAATGTCCAGAAAGGTATTTACAGTAGACAGGTCCAGAATTGGACGCCATGATTTGTCTGTTCTGGGTACCAGGAAAAGTCTGGAATAAAAACCTTGTCCCTTTTTCCTCTTCTGGTACTAGTTGAATAGCCCCCATGTTTAGGAGGGAAAGTACTTGGTTCTGAGCCTCCGCCCACTGATTTGGGGGCAGGTCTGGCCACCCGTTTGGAGTTGGCAATGTGTGGAAATGAAATGTATCCCTGGGACCCTATTTAAAACCCATTTGTTGTGGGTTATAAGTTGCCAGTTTTTTGCATGAAGAGCCAGTTTTCCCCCCAAAGGAGCAGCTGAGAGGGAAGTGCTTGGTAATTTTAAAGGAAAGTCATTGAGACTGTTTACCATAAGGTGGTGTCTTGTTATTTCCAGATTTGGAAGTGGAAGCACCCCATTGCTTAGTTCTGAAAGTCCCTTGGGACTGAAACCTGGCGCATTTGGAGTGCCTGGATTTGGCTTGAGTGGCTCTGGAAGGAGATGGAAAGGACCAGTTCTTAGTAGGCCAGTGCCTACTAAATCTTGGAGGTTGCACTTGCAAGAAATCTTTCACAGTTTGCATAGATTTAGCTTCATCTTCCATCGTTTTTAGAACTTCTTCAGCCTTATTGCCAAACAGACAGCCCTGCTACAAAGGAGCATCCAAATGTTTTGCTTTAACATGATCGGGCAGAGATTGCTCCTTAAGCCAAGCATGCCTTCTAAGCACAGACCCAGTAACAGCAGCCCTGCAAGAGGCCTCTAAAGAATCAAAACCACATTGCAAAGTATGTTTTCCAACATGTTCGGCTGAATGCAATAAATCCTGTAAATCTTTATTTTCCGCACAGTCAGACATCAACATCATTTTCTGTTTAAGCAGTCCCATGATATGCTGTTGATATTTTAGCATATGGAATTGACAGTTTAAAGCCCTGATTGCCAAGGTTGCAGAAGTATAAACCTTTTTACCCCGTCTATCCAGCACCCTGGAGTCTCTATCAGAAATAGTAGGATTTTTAGCAGTAGAAGCCTTAATGCCCTTGGGCCTCTGAGAAATGGTTTCAGGGTCCGCAACAGGATTTTTGAAAAGGAATTTGTGGGACTCAGGAACCCTGTAGTATCTGTCTGGTTTACTAGGGGCAGAGGCAGGGAATCAGGGGCCATACTGGATTCCGAAAACACATCATCAACAATGTCTAGTACAGGAGTTATGGCCAAAGGCCTATGCTGAGGAAGAAGGAAATCCCTAAGCCTATTTTTGGATTCAGAAAAATCCTGACTTTCCCAGTGGAAATGCTCCCTTAAGGTATGTAAAGTTTCCCCAAAAGAAAAATCATCAGGGGGAGAAGCAAAGGGAATGGAATCCTCTGCATCAGAGCCCTCATAAGTAGGTATGGACAAATCCAGGTCATTAGAAGAGTCATAAGAAACAGAGTCCTGTTCAGAAGATTCATAGTCAAATTCAGCCCTAGGCCTCTTAGAAGGGGGGGGGGGGGGTTGACTACCCCTGATAAGAGTAATTAAATCTTCAGCCATTTTGATCATTTGTTTTTTAGGCATAGGGGCCTGAACATGTGGCCTGGGTGTCATTTTTGTAGACATAGATCGAGATTTAGGCCTTAGTATTGAAGGTGGAGTTGGTTTAATATGCAAGTCTGTAGGCCTGAATACACCCTCAGAAGCCGGTGCCTGCACAGCGGCTCCGGACCCATCCAAGGTAGAGACATCTGCGGGTTCCATAGGTGATGCATCTCTTGGCATACCGGACTCCGAATGGGTCTCAATAGAGGCCTATGAATCAGAAGTAGCGGGTATCAGGAGCTGCGAAAGCGCCTCACTGAGTACCGTTGAACTGGCGACTGGCTTAGGAGAAGCATCGTTGGCAGTTTTGGACCTCAACTACCTGTCTCTTTCTTTGCGTTTTTTCGATATTCCGGTAGTCGGATGGCTAACTGACATCATTTCTGGATAATTAAACCGAGAACCGAAATATTTAGAAGCAAAAATGTACCAACGACGGATAGTGCGCTGATTAAATAAAGCACAAAACTGACAACAAGGTACGTTGTGGTCAGGGCCTAGGCAAGGAATACAGTACAAATGAAAATTCTTATGAGGTATTTACTTCCCACAAGTAATACAATTATTAACATTTACTGACATCGGTAAGGAGCAAGAAAAAGTTTCCCCAATGGGGTTACTTAGCTTTTAGTTGAAGACTTTGGTTCTGAAACTCGAAAATGAAAATTTCAGGAGCCGACCGGCACTTGCGAACTGCTTCGGCTTTGGGCACCGCATGGCAAGAAAGACTGATGTAATGGTGTCGGCTGCATGTTTTATACCCCTGATGACCTGACGTCATGGAAGAAGGGACAGCAATCGATGCAGGACTCAAGACTTTCTTAATCAGGCCGACTGAGGGCAACCTGCCAGCAGACTACCCAAATGTAATGACTGCAACAGTGAAACGCGAAGAACATCAAGGTCAGACAGCATAATGGATAGTCCACCAGTTCCTCCAGGATACAGGAAGGGGGAAGGAGGGTGGGACTCAAAAATGTAGGCGAGATGGACTACAAACATGGAACGTTATGGTAAGTACATAACTTCTTTATGTTATGCAGTCCTATCTCGCCATAATTCTTGCTGGATGGGACAGCATCCCCAGCACCTTTATTCCGGGTGGCTCAAGCAAAGAGACTCTTCAGCACAGTGGACCCAAAGGAGGCCAAATCCAATTTGTAATGAGTGACAAAGGTATGAGGTCTTGCCCAAGTAGCTGCTGCACAAATGATATCAGTTGGGAGTTTTGATCTGAAGGCATATGAAGCTGATACTGCTCTAGTTGAATGGCCTTTTACTTTAGCAGGTAGTTTCCCAGCATTTTTGTTAAGCAAATGAGATGCAGTCTGAAAGCCATTTAGACAGAGTTACCTTGGAGACGGGCAAGCCTTTGCTTTTGTCTGAGAAGGAAACAGGCAATTGATGCAATTTCCGAAAATCTTTAGTCCTATGCAGGTAAAATTGGAGAATTCTATGGACATCTAACTGGTGTAGTCTGTATTCTGATTTATTACTGTAATTTGGGAAGAATACTGGTAATTCAATAGTTGTGTTTAGATTATGTTCTGAACATACCTTAGGAAGGAAGGAAAGATTAGTTCTTAGGGAAACTCTATCCTTGTGGAATATAATATAAGGAGGTCAAATGGTCAGGGCTTGAAATTCTGAAACCCTCCTAGCAGATGTTATAGCAGCTAAGAACAAAGTCTTCCAAAACAATTTCAAGTCAGATGAAGACGACGGTTCAAACGGTGGAGAAATCAATGAGGTCAGAACTAAGTTTAAGTCCCAGGGCTCCAGAGGTTGCCTGATTGGAGGTCTGAGAAGGAGGACTCCTTTCAAAAAGGTTTTGCATAAAGAGTGGGACACAATGGGATTTCCCAAGTTCCCGAAATGATTATTAGAGATGGCAGCTAACTGAATCTAATGGTAGCAGCTGCAGCTCCTTCTTGAAAAATAGATGCAAATGAGGACAGGATAGATTCTATGGGAGCGGAGTAGGGATCGATGCCTTGTTTAGCTGCCCAAATGGAAAACCTTTTCCATTTGCTGGAATATAATGTCCTAGTGGAAGGTTTGTAGGAAGAAATGAGAATGTGTTTAATGGTAGGTGAAAGGATATACACCTGGTTACTCTAGGAACTGGAGCAGCCATGCTGTCAATTTCAGGGTTTGGATGGTAGTATGAAATGGTCCTGACTGATGAATCAGAACGTCTGGAGATGGTTCCAGAATCCATGGTTCCTTCAAGAGATGGGGCCACAGGAAGGGGAACCAGACTTGGTGAGGCCAGTACGGAGCAATGAGGATCAGGGTACTCTTCAACAGTTTTGCTTTCAGAATCACTTTTGGTATGAGAGGAAAGGGTGAAACGGCATAAAGAAGTCCCGGAGACCAATTGTGGACCAGAGCATCCCTGGGAGACATCCCCGGATGGGGAATGAGGGCAAAGTAGTTGCTGCATTTGGTGTTCATCTACGTGGCAAATAGGTCGCAGCAAGGTTGGCCCCATTTGCGGAAAATCTTTTCTGCAACTTCTGTTTTCAGGGACCACTCGTGAGGCATCAGAATTGCTCGACTCACTTTGTCTGCTATCACATTGGACTTACCCGGAATGTGAGTTGCTACCAGAAAGCGTTGAGTGTCCATCAGCCATTGCTATACTCTCTGTGCCTCTCGACAAAGACTTGGTTCCCACTTGCTTGTTTACGTATCACACTACAGACATGCTGTCTGATTAAATTGCAATTGTCTCGGTGGAAAGAGAGCTGTGAAGTTATGCAACACATATAGCACTGCTCTCATCTCCAGAACATTTATGTGCAAGTGGTTCTTGTAATCCTGCCATATACCTTGGACAGTCATTCCCAGATAATGCCCCTCCACCCTTATCTGGGAAGCGTCCGTGGTTAAGACTGCATTTTGTTGAGGTAGAACAACGGGACGACCTAGATAAAGCTGATCTGTATGTAACTACCATGTTAGCTCCTTCTTGCAGGAGTTTGTAATTGAGTATTTGGTGGGACAAGAGTAGATCCTGCATTGACCACTGGGCAAATAGTAGCCACTGAAGTACTCTCATGTGTAGACGGGCTAGGGGAACTAAGAGAATGGTGGATGCCATACTCCCTAGAACTTGAAGAACTATCCTGGCCTGTACTTTGTCTTTGTTCAGTAATAATCTGAGTTGGTTGTGCAACGATCCTATCCTTTCTGGAGTCAATTTTGCTGTCACGGTGGTAGAGTTTATGACTGAGCCTAAGAAGACAATGCGCTGTGATGGAGATAAGGCAGATTTTTTTTAGATTTAGCATAATCCCTAATCTGGCGCACAAGGATAGAGCCTCGTCCCTGGCTTGGATTAGTTGGTGCTTGGTGGTAGCAGTGAGGAGCCAGTCATCTAAGTACGGAAACACCTGGAATCCCTGATGCCTCAGGTGAGCCGTGACCGCTGCCATACATTTGGTGAACACTCCAGGGGCTGCAGTGAGGCCAAAGGGCAGTGTTTGAAACTGAAAATGACTAGCTCCCAGCCAAAAGCGTAGATGTCTTCTGGAGCGCCTGTCCATTTTGATATGGCAGTACGCGTCCTGAAGATCTATGGAGCACACCCAATTGTCTTTTCTGATAATGGAAAAATTTACTGCAGAATGATCATACGGAACTTTGATTTTTTTTTTTTTTTTTTTTTTTTTACAGACTTGTTTAGCTTGCTGAGATCTAGAATTGATCTCCAGTCCCCTGTCTTTTTTGGAACTAAAAAGAATCTTAAGTTCCGGATCCTATTTGCTCTGTGGGGACTTTTTGGATGACTCTTTTTTGAAGCAATGAGATGACCTCTGATGTGGCACGGTCTTTTTGAATGGGTGGCACACATCTGGTAAAGACCAATTTACAGGGGGATCAGAAACAAAGGGAATGAGGTAACCTCTGGAAATTATATTTTGTATCCATTGATCTTGGGAAATTTGTAGCCAGGCGCTTGGGTACAGTGAGAGACGACCCCCGACTGCCTCCAGAGATGGACAGTCTGTTAACCCCTCAGGGGAGATGAAAGGGGCGATCAGAGAAAGCATCTCTATCACCCTGGTGTTGCGGACCTCCTCTGCCGCAAGCACGGCGTCTTCCATTATAACCTCCCCCTCTGCCTCTAGGGGAGGGCTGACCTTGTGCCCGAGGAAAACCTTTTTGGGATTTATGTAACCACATTTTCCCTACTGCTTGACCCTTGGGATAGGATCCAGAAGGAAGGGAGAAAGAGACTCAGACAGCAGATAAGGTTTTCCCTTCCTATTCGCACCTGGTCAAAGTCTCTTTTACCTGAGGTCCAAAGAGATATGAACCATCAAAGGGAACGTTGGCAAAGGAAGACTTAAAGGATTCCGTAAAGTTGCATAGACGCATCCAGGAATGTCTCCTAAGAGAGATCCCTGCTGCGGCTGCTCTACTAGCTCCGTCAGCTGCATAGGAAATCAGCCTCATGGAGAAGTTAACAATAGATGTAAGGGTGGAGAGCTGCACAGATACCTTGTCAGCAGATCCCGAAGCTACTGAACCCTGAAGGGTATCTCCCAACTCCTTCAGGAAATCCCTTTGAAGTCTAGTAAAATAGGATAGGTAATTCGGCGATCGTAAGGTAAATGCTGCTGAAGAAAAGGTACACTTTCCATACCTATCCATCGTCCTAGACTCTTTATTAGGAGGATGGATATTTGAGGATGTCTCTGACAACTCCTTCTTCGTGGCCACTACCACCACCATAGCATCCACAGGAACTCCCTTAGTTAGAAAAGATTTGTCTTCTCTAGTGGTCATAAATTTGTTTGACCTCCTTGGGACTGGCTCCACTGTGTCAGGAGAGGTCCAAGCTTTCTGGGATATGGCCCCTAAAAGTTGAACATATGGCAGTGTCACCCAGGAGGTGGAAGGTCGGGAACCAAAAGCCTCAAGGTACACTGATTCATCCTCAGTAGGGTTAGAGATCTTCCAATCACCCCTATGTCTAAGGATTTCAAGGATGTCTGCAAAGGAGACATCCTCAGAGGGGGATTTTGGGGACCCTTCTGACTCATTCAAATCAGTGTCCGAAGTGACAGACTCAGGTGAGTCAATGTGCTTCCTCTTACAAAGTCTCTTCCGAGGGACCTCTCCAGTAGGATAATCTGGGGAGGTCTCAGAAGAGGGGACACCTCCAATAAGGGCTCCTTGGAATTCTGGTTCCCTACTCTTAAGGGCAGGTGGGGGAGAAGAGGTTGCTACCGGCTGCTGAAGGGACATCGGGTCCAGAGCTTTGGCACTAGACAAAGCTTTCTCTATCGCTTCGAAAGCCTTACCACCCTGCTCCGAAGATCGCTCCGAGGAAATGGAAGGTCGACTCCGAGTAGGAGGGACAGGTTCCGAAGCGGATGTGGGAGCCGAGCTCACATGAGCCAAAGCACCGAGAGGGAGGGTGGGTTACGAAGAAAAAAACGGGGTGACTATCCCTCTCGGAGTTGACCTGAGAGCATTGCTCCCAGACCCCTTGGCTCCAGACTGAGCCGATGAGGATAGAGTTATCAGCTCTGAGGAACCAGGAAGAATTCTCAGAACAGAAGATTCCAGCACTGAAGGATCCGAAGCATTCGACTCCGTGAGCGAAGCAGTTGGAGGAAGAGCAGTAGCCTGAAGATGGGACAGCTCCGAAGCCACTGGGTGCAGAGGAGGTAAAATTTTTGCCAGCGCCGGGTCACAGAGCAGCCTCTTCACCACCCGCTTGACATCTTCATCAGAAAGTGTCCTGGAGGAATGGGTGGAGATAGATGGAGTTCTCCTCCTTTCCAAAATAGGAAATCTCAAAGTTGGTGAAACTGGTTCTAACACATGTGAGTGTCTCGCCACAGAAGGTTGTCTCAGCACCGATGAAACAGACGGCACTGAGGCTGAAGAAGCAGAATCGGAGCCAGAACTCTTTGGCTCCGTCACTTTAGATTTTTTTGATGGTTCTGAAGCTGGAACAGATGGAGATTTCCTTTTATGAGTTTTGGGAACTGTCTGACCATGTTCCAGCTCTTCCTGGAAGGAACTAGTCATAAGGCCCCTGTCTATAAGTTTTATTTTTCTTTCATTAAGAACCCTAGAGCTGAAAGCATGACAGAAAGTATAGGGTTCTTGTAAATGAGCCTCTCCAAGACAGTACACACAGCTGGAGTGACTGTCAATCAATGACATTTTCTGAGAATATTTGTTGCATTTTTTAAAGCCAGAAGGGAGGTGTTCTTTATGTTCTCTGCCTTTAACTTTAGACATATTTCTACTAAGAAGAAAAAAATATACAACAATAAACCAATAGTACAACTACATAAGGAGAATATATATATATATATATATATATAAAAATTATTTTTTTTTTTTTATATAGAAGGACTAGCATTCAGAGAGGAAAGGCCCTCTAACTAAAATGGGCCGTACAATCCTTGAGAAAAGGGAACAGGGGCGGCAAACACTCACTACAATCACTCAGATAATAGGAAAAACTAATTAACAGAAAAAGGTGAAAAAATATGGTGAAAAATATCAAAAAAATTTTACTTAGCCAACGAGCCAGTAAGAAGACAACCTCGAAGCTTTCGTGGCAAACAAGATCTGAGGAATTGCCGTGAGGCACCATGGGACAGGGGATAGCCTCGAGCCAGTAAAAGCTCTCGAGCTTTAGTATCGGCCGAGTCGGAGCCAAGGATCAGCTCTGAACTCATCCAGCAAGAATTACGGCGAGATAGGACTACATAACATCTTATGTTACATTTGGAATCTAATGAAAACCCAACTCCAATTTCAACTCATTGATGTCATGACAGTAACTGATGGGCAGATGTTTAGTGTATGTACATGGCAGTTGTATTTATTAGGAAACTGGAAATATGCATTTTTTTCCTGTACGTTTATGTTTCAACTTTAACCACAGCTCTAGTATACAACTGCAAACAGCAGCTGGTTGCTGCCCACGGTATGCAAAGCTCTACCACATCTACAAACAGATGTTTGCACATTACATACAAAATAAAATAAAACAGATTTCAGTTACAATGTAGAATTAAAAAGATTACAAATATCATTCAATATTAGCAGTAAACCATCAAATATTAAGTTTATGACATGAAAATTTTGGAAAGGTATAATAATTGGGAGTAGAGATAAAGAAAAAAGTGAATTACAACCAAGCAGGGCATACAGAACTGCGATGATGGGAGGAAATGATGCTTAAGAAATAAGAAGAGTGGCTATAGCTACAGCTGTTATAAGGATTCAAGATGTGAGAGCCAGAAGGAATGCAAGAACTTGAAGAGTGAAAGCAGTCATGAAAGAAAAATAACTTTATACCCTTTATTTAATTTTTTAATAAATGGAAAACAGTCTTAATGAGTGTATTAACTCCATTCAATAGTTAAGAATAGACATCAGAAAATGGTACTTTGATGTGAAATTATATTAGATTACAAGCAAAACTGCTGCACAATTCACTTGGAAAAGAATATTAGTCACAGGTCTTGGGAGAGGTTGGATCCATATTTCAGAAATGGTTCACTGCTCTCTCATCACAGTAATTAGCAACCATCTTAATTTCGCCAGAGTGCACACTCCTCCCACAAAGAGGCAGGGAAACACTCCATATATAAAACAAGGAGGAATGGACTGATTTAGCTGGAAGTCAACAACTATTTTTGAAAGAGAAAAAAAAAAAAAAACAGTGTTTCTCAAACTTACATTATTCCTAATCCCAGATGACCTATGTTTGACTCGCAGCCTAGGTGAGAGGGGATGGAAGGGAGCAGCTGGAGATGGCTCATCCATTCAAGGAAGGGAGGGAGGGAGGCTGACTCGCGGCACAGGCCACCAGTGAAGGACCACAACCCTCCCTGGGAGTGGATGGGAGGGAGCAGCCGATGACAGCTCATCCATCCTAGAGAAGTCAGGAAAACAACTAGGCTCTCTGTAATATAGCACGCTCCTTGCTGCAAGAGGTGTTCCACTTGATTGGGAGGCTGCACAATCAAGGAAGCATGCATGTAGCAGCCATAACAGAGCTCAAGGCTGCTGCAGCAGGTGATGAGGTTAGGGCATACTCATCAGCAGCAGCATGATGCTGCACCAGTGCCTTCCCTAGCCTCAGAAGTGGGTGGGGCAGACTACAGGGTAGTGTAATGCGGGTTTGGTAGATCCAGTGAATAAGAGGAGTCAGTGGCAGCTGATGGTCAGGTGAAGGGAGCTAAAAAATTTTTTACCCCTGGGGATGCCACTGGCACTGCTATGCAAACAAATTACATACAGAATAGAAACTCTTACTGATGAGGCTCAACATAGATGGAAGAGAAAAACATTTTAAGCAGGTAAGCAGACACTCACAATAGGTATAACTTAAGAAAACAGAAATAGTTTTTACAACACACTCAAAAGATAATCCAAAGTAGTAGCAGCATCAGGTGTGAACTATCCTAAACTCAAAGGAGCACCAACAGTTGGTCAATCTACGTAATATACTGGCCAAAGTGGCATCCTGTAAAAGGGTAAAGCAGGTTACTGGAAAATGGATAGATGAATCCTTACTGTTTACATTTAACAAGAAAATTGCTGAAAGGCTTTGCTGTCCAAACAAGTAAAATGGTGCTTTTCCAGTGATAGCTCACTGGCAGCTAAAGGAAATGAGGCAGCAAAACCAAGATAAAATCAAAGTTATGTACTCACCATAACTATGCATCTGTATTATCCATTTTCATTCCTCAACTATTGGTTGGATCTGACTCTATCTCATTTACTAGACTCTCGGATCAAACTCTTGAACTCCTCCTTCTACAGATAATGCCCTAGTTAACTTGCGATACCTCAGATCGAGTTTGCTGCCTTAAAAGCCATAGGATGAACTAACCCTAGGTTAAGACAAAGAGGAGTAGCAGAGAACTGAAGTTCAAGCCTGGAACAGAAGTTCCACAATAACCATAAGTTCACTCTAGGAGTTAACAGGAAAGGAGATGGAGGGTGGGGAGATGAGGAAGAATGGAAATTGGCAAGACAGATGCATAACTATGGTGAGTACATAACTTTAATATCCAATGCTGTCCTTCTCATTCATTCCTTACTATTGGGACAGAGTCCCCAGCTACATGGACCTTGGGTGGCCCTCACAGAAAGATATTCAGGAGTACTGCAGAACCAAAGGCAGCCCTGCTCCTGGAAGGCAAATCTAATTTGTAATGAATAATAAAGGTAAAAGAGCATTAGATCAGGTAGTTGCTGCACAAATGTCACCAATAGAAGTTCTAAACCAAAAAGTGGAAGATGTAGCCATGGACCTGGTGGAGTGTGCTTTAGGAGGCCTAGGTAGGAACAAAGCTTGCTGACTGTAAACAAAGGAAATGCAATCAGTAAGCCATTTGGCTAGGGTAATTTTTTAAACTGGTGAGCTCAGGTTGTATGGGGGAAATAAACAATTGCACTGACTTCCTGAAATCTTTTGTTCTATGAATGTAAAAACGTAGTTGCTTATGTACATCCAAATGATGGAGCATGTATTCTCCTCAGGTAACCCTGACTGTGAAAAACAAGATAAGGAAATTTGGAAGACAGAGCCTGGAGTTCAGAAACTCATCTCTGAGACGATGCAACAACCACTAGGAAAGGCAGTTTTCTACGATAAAAATTTTAAATCAGATT
The DNA here is from genome assembly GCF_019279795.1 of Protopterus annectens. NCBI lineage: Eukaryota > Metazoa > Chordata > Ceratodontiformes > Protopteridae > Protopterus > Protopterus annectens. The sequence goes on from NC_056735.1 coordinate 866,048,344, forward strand.
TAGCTGACGGTTTTTGAGATGACCTTTGCAGCACTATTGACAAATCCCATGGGGAGGGGAGGGGTCCTTCACTGGGGGCCTAAGCAAGAAAGTACCTTTGAGAAAAGCTTTGCACAATTTTTGAAGAAACCAATGAAGCATTTTTGTCCAAGTGAAAATTATATATGGCTGCCAACTGTACTTTGACAGTAGTGAAACTAGCTCCTTCTTGAAAAATAGATGCTAAAAACTCAAGGACAGCAGAAATAGAATCAGTGAAGTGGTCCAATTCTCTCTGTAGAGCTCAGATAGAGAACAGCTTCCATTTACTTTCGTAGATCTTCCTGGTAGAGGCCTTGTGGGAAGAATTATCTGTCAGACTGGAGAGGAAAGCCTGGTCTGTTTAACTACAAGCGGGGAACTGGAGAAATCATGCAGTCAACTTGAGGCTTGTAATGTCTGGATAGTACATACCTGTGGGATTACAGAGAAATTCTGGACTGTGGTCCAGTATCCAATGTGGATAGTGAAGGTGAGACCATAGGAAGGGGACCTCACTTGACAAGGCAAAAAGGGAGCAATGAGGACTATCGTGCTTTTCAACCAAAGTGCCTTCTGTAAAAATTTGGAAATTAGAGATATCGGGGATAAGCATAAAAAAGACCGGAGGGCCAAATATGGACTAGAGTATCTCTGTGAATCCCCCAGAGGGAGGATTAGGGCTAAAATACCTGCTGCACTTGTGGAGAGATGCAAAGAGATTGCAGCAAGGGTGACTCCAACACTGACAGATTGAGACACTACTCGTGAAGCATCAGAATAGACCTGCTGTGTTTGTCTGCTAACACATTGGATTTCCTCGGTATGTGCACTGCCATAAGAAAGCTGTTGGACAGATCGCCAACTGCCACTCTCTCATTGCCTCTCAACAAAGGGGATAAGATCGGGCCCCCTCTGTTTGCATATCTAGCGAACCACAGACATGTTGTCAGTTTGAACTGCAATTGTCTGGAAGGCCTGCAAGACTGACTAGTAGGGCCACTCATCTTTAGGTTATTGATGTGCAAATTGGTTTCTTCTGGGGATGACATGCCTTGGACTGTTCATCCAAAGAATTGCCTCTCCCACAGTTGGGAGGCTCCATGGTTACCATGGCTACTGGGGGCAGAAGTACGACAGAATGGCCTTGGGAAACTTTGTCTGACTAAATCCACCAATGTAGATGGTCTTTCCATACTTGAGTTTGACTGGGAAGGACAAGGGATGGAGAAGAACAGACCATTGAACACCTAGAATCCATTGAAGAATGCGCATATAAAAGTGGGACATAAGAACTAAGATTATGGCTGCTGCCATTGACCCTGCAGCCTGAAGAATAAGTCTGGCTGGGGGAGAAGTGTGTGCAATAATCTGCTCCTCTTGACTGACTGTGTTCATCTGAGTACCTATGAACTCCAGTCTCTGAACAGGTTGTACAGGAGGCTTGCAGATGTTGACTGAGATGCGCAGAGATAGGTGCAGCAAGTAGCCCTTGGATTTCTCTAGTAGATGCCTGGATGGAGCGGTGAGGAGCCAGATGTCTAGCTGCTGCCACTGCCATACACTTAGTAAACACCCTGGCGGCTGTGGTGAGACCAAAGAGCAGGGCTTTAAACTGATAGTGACTAACCTCCAGCCAAAACTGCAGAAAACTTTGAGATTGTCTGTTCATCTTGATGTGACAGTACGCATTTTGAACACTTTAACAAACTGATTCAATTTGGTTTCAGGTCCGCAGTTTTCTTGGGCACTAAAAAGAATCTTACGTTCTGAATCCTTTCTGGACTGGTGGGATCTCCTGGATGAATCTTTTGTCTCACAGCTTTTGAATTTTTTGAGCTGCTGCTTCCCTCTGGCCGAGTGGAATTTTGGGATGCTTTTTCATTTTAGTTGGGGGAAAATGGTATTAAATAACCTCTGGATATAATTTTTAGCACCCAAGACGGGTTTTTTTTGTTATTGGTGCCCAGGTGTCTGGGTGCAGAGACAACAGACCCCAGTCTGCCTCCAGAGGTGGACAGTCCGTCAACATTTCAGGTGAAATGAAAAGGTTTACTGAATAGGAATCTCAGAAACCCTGGTTCTGTGGTCCTCCCCTGACATGAGGATGGCATTTTCATTAGATCTCCCCCCTCTGCCCCACGGGGAGATATCCCTGTGCGAATCCTGGAAAGGACCACGGGACTTACGGAACCACATTTTCCTACCTCCTCACTGGTTACTGGAAAAGGATCGCTGAGGAGTAGAAAAGCATATCCCTACAGCAGACAAGGTTTTTCCACCCTCTTCACTCTGGGAAAGCATATCCTTAATAGTAGGATGAAACAAAGATAATCAGTCAAAGATAGCATTAATGAAAGAAGACTTGAAAGGCTGTGTAAAGTTGCACAAGCACATCCAGGCATGTCTCCTAATAGCTATGCCTTAACCAGCCGCCCATGAGGTACCCTCAGCATCATGGGAAATTAGCCTCATGGATGCATTAGAGATGGATAAGAGTGCTCACTTATGAAGACTTTCTGTAGTCCTTCACCGACATGGATTCAGAGAGGGATCTGGAAAGCTTTTTAGTCAAATCCTGCTGTAGTCTAGTAAAATGTGCCAAGTAATTCAGAGATGAAAGGCAAGGGTTGATGAAGCAAAAATGTGCTTCCTGAATCTGTCTAACATCCTGGACTCTCTGCTAGGAGGATGGACAGAGGAGCTCTGCTAGCTCCTTCTTTGTGGTTGCCGCCACAACCATAACATCAAAAGGAACTCCCCTGCACCAGTGTGACCTGTCCTTGGGGCGGGGCAAGAAACATATCAGGATTCTGGGGCACTGGTTCTATAATATCCGGTTCCTTCCACACCTGGTGAGAAACTAAATTTATAAGCTCATCTGCCGGGGAGTCACCCAAGATGAATATGGGGTGAACCCAAAAGTTTCCAGGAACAGTGACTCCTCCCGGGAGAGAGTGTCAGAGGACCAACCACCTTTCTGCTTTAGAATTTCTAAGATGTCATCGAAGAAGACGTCATCCAGCGGAGATCTGGGGAACCCTTTCCCTTCATCAAAGTATGAAGAGTGAGGGGCTCCTGAGGTGAGTCTATGAGTCTCCTTTTGCACAATCTCTTATGGGGAGACTCCTCAGTGGGATGATCTGTAGAGGTATCCAAAGAGAGGGGAAAGTCCTTGAGTGGGACTGTGTGGACGCTTTATGGGACCAGCTTGTCCCTGTGTGATAGGTCTGATCAGTTCAAAATTTGGACTTAAAGGAGGCAGGGCTGTAGGATCCGAAGAAGAAAGAGTAGTTGAATCTCTCAGATATGATAAGATCCTCTCAACCACCTCGAAAGCAGAAGGACCAGGAGAACCCTTAGCTGGCTGCACTAGAGCAGGGGCTCCAGGTGCCACCATGCCCTGCCTGGACCCATGCCTCAAACAGGGAGTCTAACACTGAAGCTCCAAGTAGCGGGGACAGCTCTGACAACCCCAGAGTGGAACCCAGCTTCCCAGACCCAAAGTTGACACTTCGGTTCCTAGACTCATTCTGGTCCAAAGGAACTGGGGCAGATCAAGTCAGGGAAACTGTCAGTTGAAGACACAGTTGCCTTTGGATCCAAAGGCTCCAAAATCGCTGGAGGGATTGGAGAAGGAGAAATCACAGCATGAGAAGCAGAAGGATGGCTCACAGATCCAATGGGAGCTGAAGCCAATATAACCCCCATCATCATCCTATCCACTTTGGCTTTTGAAAGGCTCCTGGAGGACCTGATGGAGAAAGTGGTAGACTGGGATCGAGATTCTCTTCATGGGGTTTCTTGAAGGAAAGGAGAATGGAGCAGATGAGAAACAGGCTCCACAGGAAACTCTGGGGACTGGGTCCTTGGGGAATTAGTAAAAGAAGCTGTCGGATTCGAGGATGTGGGATCAGACCGTTTTTGCTTCATATCTGAAGTGGTCGGATCCAATTTCTTTTGAATTTATGAAGGTGGCTCCAAAGAAGCAGCTGACTTAGGAGAGCAAGGCAGAGACTGCTTTCTTGATTCTTCTGCCTCTGAAGAGGCTTTGCATGATTTTTTGGGGGGGGGGGCAGAGCTCATTGAGCACATAAGAGGACGAAGGTGGCAGCAAGCCCTTCAGAACTAATTTGTTCCGAGTGTTGCTCAGGGCCTTCAATTAAAAGCTGCACAAATGGAGCAGTCTGTGTTTCAGTGTGAAGCTCCCAGGCAACACACTCCCTGGGGGCAGAGTTAGGGATCTTGCGCCCAAAGGAAGTGCATTTCTTAAACCCATCAGTTTCTCAAAGAAAAACAGGGAAACTTTTTTTTTTTAGCTACCAACAATGGTAAAAATAATACCTTCTAGATGTTAGAAAAAAAAAAAAGAGAGAGAAGAGGAGGAAAAGTATCAGCAATGGTATTGATAACTACCTTTTGTAGAAGAGAAAGGGAGAAAAAGTGTAAGCTCTAATATGATAGAAGACTCGAGTTACTGCGTAAGGGAGGTACATGATGAGAAAAAGGAAGTTTATGAGAAAAAATTAAGGAATTAACTCACTGATAATACGAAAAGCTCTTAGAAAAGGATCCGAATCTGAAACGATATAGAGACAAATGAGATTTGGGGTACAGCAGGTTGACTGGGTTATTATGGGTACAGGGAGGAGCTCAAGAATTGGATCAGAGTGTCTAGTAAATGTGGCCAGGTTGGATCAGATACCACAGTAGTTGAGGAATGAATGAAAAGGACATCAGCAACTCTACTCTTCACAGGCTACTGCCTGATGACACTGCATATTGTGCAGCAGTAGGCCCAGTGTCTGTGCTGGTAGCTAAATATTTGATCCTCTGAAGCCTTTGCCTCCAGCATTCACACATAAAAATACAGAATGAAGGAAAATGTATTAAAAGAAAATGTTTAACCTTCAATTCAAAAGTGTGCGGCTGTAACAAAAATTAACAGAAAGCACACAACAAGCAAATATGAAAACCATCAACAAAACTATTGACTAAATATTTAAAAAATGCTATGCAAAAGTATTTCTACCTCTGGGAAATAGTACAGCCCATTTAAACAAGCCACTCAAAATATCTAACAAAATAATTTGTACCTGTTAGTTTTCTCTGGGCCAGCAAGAAAAGCCCAGTGTGCAAAAACTCCAAGAGAACCAGACAAGAGATCCCCTTGTCCACCACATCTGCGACGGCTTCCTTCATGACTGCAAACCAGCACTAAAATAAAAAAAAATGTTGTATTAATCACTCTAAAAGCTACCATGATGACAAAACAATGAATACATATCAATATCAGCCTGAAAGTGAAATGCAGTGGCTAACATGCATTTAATATAAACAAACAAGTGGTCCTAAAACCTCAGGACACAGCAAAAGTACCTGCAGAAAACTTGTGCAAACTAAATACATCTCTCAGAGTTAGATTTCTAGATCACTTTTATAAATAGAGATACAACTACTACTACAAGTAAAATTAAAAACTCATTCCATGACAGCAGACAACAAAGTTGGTAAGGTTTTATATAGCATCAAGGAAAATGTAACCCATGGACATCATTTTAAACAGAATGTAAGCAAGCAGACATATCCCAGACCTATGGTGACATGTAGCAGTGGTCACAATTCATAAAGGCAAGTTTACATCAGACCAAAGCAATTTTACACAATACAACATACAATGTACAGCAATGCATTTTCTTTTTAGGCTAAAAATCACAAATCCAGCATCCCAAGGAATCATTAATAGTCCCAAGCATGAGCTCACGTTTGAACTAAAAAGGCTCTTCTCCCACAATTCAGAGACAAATTAGACCTCATTATGGGCTAATTTGCATGTCTTTGAATTGCATCACCACACAAAGTGCAAATCAGCACTTCCTGCGGTAAGTAGTGTGTTGACACCTACTCAGTCACTCACACACACACCTCGCACATCATACCTGTCTTTGTTGTCAGATCATCCATGATGTTTTTTTCCCCTGTCCTTGTAATTTAAGGAGGATTACAGTTGAAATAAAAGAACAAAAAAGGAGAAGACTTTGGAGCAGATTGTCCTTGAATATATAACCTTTATTACAAAAAGGTTAAGTGCTTTCGTCCATAAGTACATTGGACTTCATCAGAAAAAACGATTACACAAAACACTGTTTATATGCCCTAAACCATCCCCCTAAATTACAAATGAATAAATAATTGTATAATTATTCAAGTTAAAACATCCGTAACCAAGGCACTTTTTAAAAATAAGTTAAGGCACACAATACAATGACAGACATATTATACTGTGTGCCTTAACTTGCTTTTAAAAAGTGCCTTGGTTACGGATGTTTTAACTCATTACATCTGAATGATGCTTCCAGGTGCATTTTCAGTTAACTTCTACTGACGCCTCTAGGAGTCAAATATTGCTTGTTCATATTTGCATCTGTAATTCCAAAGCCATGCTATATACAAGGTTTTAAAAGATTTCATCTTAACACTTACACAATAGCAAACTCAACTGCGTTAATATTTGATCTCTGTCTAGTGCAGGTAAATAGATACTATTGTTTTTATGATGGTAATTTATACAGATATAATTTTTCTAAATATCTCAACAACCAAGTAACACAGACATAACTCCTTAGCCTCATATGAAAGCTCTCAACTAGATGAATAAAATGCTTCTGACAGTATGAATGTAACTTGAGCAGTTGCTTGAGATATTGTAAGTTTACAAAATATTACAAGTGTGATAGTTACTGTGTTTACTGTGACTTATAAAACTCATTTTAAGACCTAGAACCTACAGAACACTACAACTATAAAAACAATTTGTGTTGAAGAGTTTGCCATTTACACTTTTTCATAATCTCTATGGTTCCAGAGATGTGAATATATTTGCTTGAAACATGAGGACATAATTTGATTCTGACAAAAGGTTTAGGCTCCGTTCATTGGAAATTACAGTGCAAACTTCCTGAGCTCCCCATTGGAGTGAATGAGTTAATTCATTATTTGATTACTTAGTTACTCATTTGTGATTTAGGGGTTGGTTTAGGGTACATGAACAGTGGTTTGTGTAATAATTTGTTCTGATAAAGTCCAATGTACTTATGGACAAAAGCGTTTTAATGTTTTTGTAATAAAGCTTATACAGTCAGCGGCAATCTGCTCTGAAGTCTTCTTTTTTTGTTTTATTTAGTCTGTTGGAGTGGAACGATTACAGTTAAGTTATTAATGCCAGATATTCAGGTTTAATACTTCATATTCTTCAGGACGTGCATGCTAAGGAAAACACTTACAAAGTTAGGAGGTGTGTGTGCCGGGTCCCATTTCTCCTTCTCATACAAGTCAACATGATGTAGACATTGCACAATGTCCTAGGATCCTCAGAATGTTTAAAAACAACTGCTGCACTAATTTATTAGTTAGTGCAATTGGCTAAAGCAACGCAGAGGCTCCACATAGCAAGGTACATGGTTCAAATCAGTTTTCCTTTATTATTATTATTACTATTTCTATTTATTTTTTTAAACGATTCCTGGTGTTTAACAGATCCCATGACTTTTATTTAATTTGTCCTTATGGTATTCCAGAGCGACTATCCCTTGAGACTAGCCTCTCCAGCCACCCTAACCTCCAATCCACATACTAGTTTAAGTGCCATTTTGGCACAAGCCTTATGAAGTAATCTCTGGTGGCTAGTGTTCCCCCCACCTTCCGATACTCATACAGGTTTAAGTGCCGTAACGGCACAAGCCTTATGAAGTAATCCCTGGTGGCTAGTTATCCCCATCTGTTTAGTACAGGTATCCTTGGTAGCTAGTGGTTCCCCCTATCCCTGTACACAGTTATCCCTGGAGGCTAGTGGTCCAGAATGCAGCTGAAGTAGCCATAGATTGGGTAAAGTGAGCATGAACCCCTTCTGGGGTTGGTAATCCAAGTTCTCTATAAGCTTGCAAAATACAAAGCGAAATCCACTTAGCAATAGTCACTTTTGAAACTGGTTTTCCCAAAAAGGGTTTAGCAAAGGAAACAAAAAGCTGAAGGTTTGGACCTATGCAAATAAAAATGTAACTGCCTGTGCACATCAAGCGAATGAAGTTTATATTCCCCTTTATTTTGAAAATTAGGGAAAAATACAGGCAAATTAATTGACTGATTAATATTTGACTCCAAAGTAATTTTAGGCAGAAAGGATGGGTTAGTCCTGAGAGATACTCTATCCTTGTGAAACACTAGGTAAGGCGGTTTCATGCACAGGGCTTGAAGCTCCGACACTCTCCTGGCTGAAGTAATAGCCACCAGGAAGGCCGTTTTCCATGATAAAAATTTGAAGTCAACTGATGCTGCAGGTTCGAAGGACCAAAGTCAGATTCCATGGCGGGGAAGGATTCTTAATAGGAGGCCTCAGAAGAAAAGTACCTTTCAAAAAGGTCTTGCAAATTCTGGCAGCAGCTAGGGAGCCTGAATTTTCCCCAAAACGAAAATGGGAAATAGCCGCCAGCTGTACTTTCACTGTAGAAGAGCTAGCCCCTTGTTGGAAAATATGAGACAAAAAGTCTTAACACCGCTGGAACCGGAGCGGTAAAAGGATCCAGATTTCTCTCTGAAGCCCAAATGGAAACATGTTTCCACTTACTACTGTAGACTTTCCTGGTAGAGGACTTATGTGCTGCTATCAGGATGGATTTAACTGGGGAATAGTGGGAGTCCTAGCAACTAATGGAACTGGAGTAACCAAGCTGTGAGATTGAGGTTGTCCAGATTTGGGGGAGCAATTGCTGAGGGATGATGAATAAGATCCGGAATGGGATCCAAGATCCAGGGCGAAGCTACGAGAAGAGACTGCAGGCAAGGGAACCAAACTTGACGAGGCTAGAATGGTGCTATGAGGATAACTCTGCTCCCCAACCAATGAGCTTTCTGAAAAAATTTGTCATGAGTGGAAGCGGGGGATACGCATAAAGAAGACCAGGTGGCCAAGCATGGACAAAAGCGTCTCTGGGGACTTCCCCCGTCGGGGGAATTAGAGCGAAAAACTCGCTGCACTTCGCGTTGGACGGCGATGCGAAGAGATCGCAGCAAGGCTGACCCCATTTGAAGATCTGGTCCGCTACATAAGGGTTCAGAGACCACTTGTAAGGTGAAAGGATAGTCCTGCTCAATTTGTCTGCCAAGATGTTGGACCGACCCGGAATGTGCGTTGCTATCAGAAAGCGGTTGGTGGAGATTGCCCATTCCCATACACTCATGGCCTCCTGACAAAGTGGATAAGACGTGGCTCCCCCCTGTTTGTTGATGTACCAGACCACTGACATGTGGTCTGACTGTATAGCAATAGTTCCCAGAGGAAGAGAGGCATGAAGAGCCTGCAACGCTAAAAGGACTGCTTGCATCTCTAGAACATTTATATGCAGAATGGTCTCACTCTTAGTCCACGTGCCTTGGACAGTCCTGTCTGAGCAGTGCCCCACCCCCCGCCCTAAGAGGAGGCATCCATGGTCACCGTGGCTTGGGGTGGAGGCGCAACAAAAGGGCGTCCTTCTCGCAATTCAGGGGATTGAAGCCACCACGTGAGAGACTTCTTGCACACTCTGCTCATAGGGATTGGAAAGTCTAGAGATTGATGTAGTAGAGACCACTCAATCTGTAAAGTCCACTGTAAAACTCTCATATGCAGACGAGCACAAGGAATGAGGTTTATAGCTGCTGCCATGGACCCTAGGGCTCTCAGGATGAACTCCGCTGGTGGTGCAGGGGAGTGAAGGAACGCCAATACATGGAGAGCCAGGCTGTGAAGTCTGTCTGAAGTCAAAAATATCCTGGCCTGAAGAGTCTATTCTCGCTCCTATGAAATCTAGAATTTGAACAGGTTGGAGGGAAGACTTCTTGAAATTTATCGTGATCACCAGCCAGGTAAGATAACTGAAGGAAGAAATCCCTGGCTAGTACAAGTTGATGCCTGGTGTAGGCAGTGAGAAGAGGTACGGAAAGACCTGAATGCCCTGAAGCCTCAGGTGGGCTGCTACAACTGCCATGACCTTAGTAAACACCCTGGGGGCTGTGGTGAGACTTTAGGCTAGGACCCTGAACTGGTAATGACTGGCTCCTACCCAAAAGCGGAGGAACCTCCTGGATTGCCTGTCCATCTGAATATAGTAGTACGCATCCTTGAGGTCTATCGAGCACATCCAGTCTTCCTCCTGCAAAAAGGGCAGGATGGATTGTAGAGTGACCATCCGGAACATTTCCTTAGTAACGGACAGGTTCATCGTGGATAGGTCGAGAATCAGCCTTAAGTCCCCCATCTTTTTTGGCACCAAAAAGAACCTGGAATAGATGCCTAATCCGGACTGGTCTGGATTGCTCTTTTTTTAGCAGTTTTCTCAACTCCAAAGCTGCCGCCTCCCTTTGAGCGGGTGGGACATCCAGGAGGAGTCTTGAACAAAGTGGGTTGTTTATGAAGGGAATTGAATAACCTCTGGATATTATTTGAAGCACCCAGCGATCTGACATGACGGACTCCCATTGGGCTAGGTGCCTCGAGAAATGCCCCCCCCCCCCGACTGCCTCCAGAGAGGAGTAGTTGGGCAACCTCTCAGGGCTGCAGTGCAGGTCGATTCTAAAAGGGTTCCTGTGACCCAAAGTTTTTCGGTCCCCCTCTGCCTATGGGCCAGTGTCCACCTTGTCCCCCACTGCCTCTGGGGTAGGAGGAGTCCTGTGAGTGTTCCAGGACTGCTGAGATTTCCGGAGCCACAGCTTCTTTTGCCCCTGCTGGTACCTGGAGAAGAACCTTTGAGGGTTAGAGAAGCGGATCCTGATGGCTGAAAGCATTTTCCCATCCTTCTCACTCTGGACAAGCATATCTCGGACGGTCTTCCCGAACAGGATCGAGCTGTTAAAAGGGGCGTTAGCAAAGGACGCCTTGAAAGGTTCCAAAAAATAGCAAAGTCGAAGCCAGGCATGACGCCTCATGGCAATATCGGATCAGGCTGCCCTAGCGGCTCCCTCGGTGGAATGAGAGTGTAAACGCATGGATGTATTTGACACAGATTTGAGAGTGGCCATATGAGCTGAGAAAGTCCGTTTATCCTCGGCCGAAATGGACTCGGGGAGGACTCAGGATACTCTTTCACAAGGTCACGCTGCAGTCGGATTACATGGGCCATGTAATTCAGCACCCTTATAGCAAAGGCAGCTGAAGCAAAAGTCCGCTTTCGACTCCTTGTATGGGGGATGGACCAGGGAACTTTCCTGGGCGAATTCCGTTGTGGTGGCTGCCGCCACCATCATGGCATCAACTGGAGAACCCTTACTCCAAGTGGCTTTGTCCGCAGGAGGACTCAACACCTTATCGGGCCGTTTAAGTATTGGCTCCACAGTGTCTGGTTCCTTCCAGGCTCTGGTAGTGATAAGGTCCACCAGAGGGGTGGCTGGGGGACACACCCAAGAGGTAGATGGGCCTGTATCGAACTCCTCCAGAAATACTGACTTGTCCGAGGTAGGTTTTTGGGCGGACCAACTCCCCCTCTGGCGGAGAATTTCCATAATGTCTCTGAAGTAGAGGTCTTCGGGGGTGTGATCTGGGGGCACCTACCCCTTCCTCCAAGTCAGTATCTTCTGTGAGGGACTCAGGGGAGTCTGTGTGCCTCCTCTTGCATGGGCATTTGCGAGGGACCTTCTCAGAGGGACTCTCCAGGGAGGGCTCGCAAACAGTCTCATATTCAACGGGAACTGTCTGGGGCGTACCAGATACAGGCTGTCCCTGGGAGGACTGGATGATGGAAGACAAACTCAGTTGCGTGGGAGCAGGGGCGGACTCTGAGGAAAGAGTGAGGGGTCTCACTCCTCCAGACAGAACCGTCTCCACAACGAACGCCGAAGGGAACCAGCTTCCCTAAAGCTGGTGGTGTGGGTAGCTGTACCCCTCAGATCCGATGAAGGGATTGGAGCCGAGGATGGCACAGCTGGGTCCAAGGAGACATTATGCCCCGACCACAACAGGGCCGATGACACACGCATCCCCTCGGATCAGACGCCCAGATCTCGGCTCCAAGAGCTCGGATCGGACAGGCTCGAGGGCATAACCGGTGTCGAGGTAGGAGGTACCATCAGTGCCGACTCCCTGACTCTGGGGCTGCTCGGAACCATAGACTCCGAAACCCGAGGGTGGATCGGAGAAGGAGCTATCGGGGCGAATGTCGGGGCTGAACTCCCCGCTCTGGCTGGGCAGGGAGCCAGCAACACTCCCATATGCAATTGAGTTTGCAGAAATTTCCTCATCATCCGGTCCAGATCGGCTTCAGAGAGGCTCCTAGTAGACTTCGAGGCCACTACCAACACCGTCCGGGAGGGTCGATGCGAGGACAACCTCGAAACGGCCCGAGCTGCCTCCTCCTCTGGTTCCAGGGAGAATCGCGGATAACAGAGCTGAGGGGAAGACGGCCTTGCAATTTTTGTGGAGACACTAGCACATTGGCGGGAGGGGCCGACGAATCAGAGTCGGCCTGCCTCTTGTGACCCTTCTCTTGGTCTCTCTCTCTTTTTCTTTATGTTAGTCTGTCTTGGCCACTCTCTCCCCCTGTATAGAAAGGTAGGAGTGTGAGTCCCGGACAAAAAAGGAGGGCCGGAAAGCTGAACAGCCACAGCCGTGGCTGAAGAAGATGAAGGAGCAGAAAAAGTAGCTGACTTTGTGGTAAGACACCCACAAGAATCAGCTTGGTCCTGCGATCCCGCAGGGCCCGGGGTTAAAGGCCGCACAAATTTTGCAGCCGGTTGATAAATGAGGAACCCCCAAACAGACTACGCACAGAGTGTGGCTATCAGTGGGGGATAGCTTATGGCCACACTCTCTGCACTTAAAAAGTCATTTTTTGACTTTCAGACATTCCTGCTTAGACAGCTAAGACAGGGGCAGACACACACACACTCGCTAAGGCACAACACAACCGAAAGTTAAGCAACTCCCTATACTCCAAGTATTTTAAAACTATACCAAAAACACCCAAAGGAGAATAAAGGGAAGAGTTATGAAGTGATTCACACAGAAAGGGGCACACACACAGCCAAAAAAACTAGATTAAACCTAACTAACCTCCTGGAGCTCAGAAATCTCTTGCTGGTGAAGCCGCGACAAACGAGATCTGAGGATTGGAAGGAGGATGCAGGGTAGTATGGGTAAGGGCGAGGAGCTTGGAGCTCAGATCTTTAGCTTGGTAAAATGCCGGCTCAGATCCGGAACCCACAGGTTGATGATCAAATTAAGTTAACTACTTCAGATTTAAACTTATCCCAAATTTGTCAAAAACTTTTCTATCATTTTCAGAGGGAATGGGATTAGCATTCATAATATGTTTAGCAGAAGCTGATGGCAATAAATATATTACTAAAGGATCTTTTTTGGGATAAGAGAACAGGAACGTACAACCTGTAAGACTTTTCTGGGGGCAGGGGGCTGACAGGCATAAAACAAGCTGCTCAGAAAACAACCTCAAATGCAGGCAACATTGGAGAAAAGTACAGTTTCGCAAAATATAACAGTGGATGTCCTTTCCTTCACTGTTACAGTATTCTTTACCTATGGGATTCCCTTTTTAATTTCTCCAAATCTTTTGGGTTTCTAATACCATGACAGAAATGGACCCCATTGCTAAGTCAAAGTAAGTTCATGAAATTAGTACTGTTTCAATCATTGATATAAGGCAGAAGTGCACCCCTTGCTGCACCCACAATGTGCCCAGCAATGACTCTTCCTGCAATTCATACAGAGTTGCATGTATTGGTAACATCTAAAAGATTGCTGGAAATGCACCACACGAACCACGGCTTATAAATTGAATTATTCACAGAAACCACAAAAATGAACTCTGAGAAATCCACATACGTTTTCATCATACAAGACTTCTTCAGATAACCTATAATACAGGGAAACTCATTTATATACTACACTGACTTCAAACTGGCCAATAAAAACATTCAATCAATTAACCCTTAATAAGAATTATTTAAAAACTTTTAATAAGAAATATTTAAAAACTCCTTCTAAAACATATTGCACCTCAACTAAATGTTAAAAATTTATGTAAAAAAGTGCATAAAATAAAATTTACATTTAAATATATTTAAATAGCATTAATATAAAAATATAAATGTGTGTAAAATATTCATAATAATGTATCTGGACAAGCTCTTTTACAAAGGTCAACGCTACCATCAGCTAACCAATAAAATATAAAAAGAAGTTATGTCTTACCATAACGTTCCATCTGTATTGTTGATCCTCGTTCAGTCATTACGTATGGGCATCGGTTCTGACCTCGGAACCGAGCCGGCCATCTTCCAAGCTCGAAACACCTACAAACTCTCGAGCTAAAACTCTTACCCAGAATTTCCCTCTCCCTGTTACCTCAGATTGAGTTTGCAAGTCAAAGGTAGAGGCTACCTCTGGTCAAATGACCTAAAAGAACAAGATGGTGAGATCCACTAGAAGCCACAGGAGAGGAAGAAGGGTAGGTCATAATGACTGAACGAGGATCAACAATACAGATGAAACGTTATGGTAAGACAACTTCTTTATCTGACATTGTTAATCCTCGTTTGTTCCTTATGTATGGGACAGAGTCCCCAGCTACCTCTATTCCTGGGAGGCTCTCATGGAAGGACATTCCTGAGCACCACAGAACCAAAAGATGCTCTTTCCCTGGAGGCCAAATCCAATTTGTAATGATTGATGAAGGTATGAGGTGTAGCCCAGGTTGCAGCTGCACAGATGTCATGTAAAAAGCTCTGGCATGGAAGGCAGCAAAAGTTGCCACCGATCTTGTCGAATAAGCCTTGATGGTAGTCAGCAAAGGAATATTACGTTGTATATAAATGAAGGTCACAAGGTCTTTCAACCATCTAGCCAATGTGACCTTAGCAACAGCACATCCTATTCTAGGTCCAGAACAGTCCAAAAATAACTGGTCTGATTTACGAGAGGCCTTAGTCCTATTCAAGTAGAAGTTAAGTTGCCTGTGAATATCTAGGGCATTGTAGGCAATACTCTCCGCTGTTTGAATGACTGGGGAAGAAAATTGGCAATTCAATGGTTTGATTAATGGACATTTCAGAGATCACTTTTGGCAGAAAGGAAGGATTAGTTCTCAAAGACACTATCTCTATGAAAAATCAAGTATGGACTCGATGCATAAGGCTTGAAGCTCAGATACTAAATCCCTTTGTAGCCTGGTGAAGTGTGCCATATAATTCAGGGACCTGATTGCAAAGGTCGCTGATGCAAAAGTACGCTTCCCTATTCTGTCCAGAGCCCGTGACTCTTTGTTGGGCAGATGGACAGTCTGGCTTTCTTCTTTCGCCAGGTCCTTCTTGGTTGCGGCAGCCACCACCAGAACATCTACAGGAAGACCTTTGGACCAATGGGGGTCAGTAGCAGGAGGGGACAAAACTTTATCTGGCCTCTGTGGAATGGCCTCAATGGTGTCAGGAGCCTTCCACGCACGTTGCACGACGAGCCGGACCAGTTCTTCGGCAGGTGGAGTAACCCAGGAGGTAGGGGGCTGGGCGCAAAAGGCCTGCAGGAACATAAACTCTTCAGAGGTCGGATTAGAGGGCTGCCAGTTACCTCTCTGTTTAAGGATTACGAGGATATCACCAAAGGATACCTCAGAGGGTAAGCGGGGGGTTCCTTCCCCATCATCAAAGTCTGTCTCTTCAGTAAGGGACTCCTCTGTGGAGTCCATGTGCTTCCTCTTGCACGAGCTTTTGCGATGAACTTCCTCAGAGGGAGAAGCTGGGCAAGACAACGCAAAAGGAGTTTCCTGTGGGAGTACATCCTGAGGCCCTTGCGCCCGGTGTCCGCTAGGAGCGACTTGTGTACATAGCGGGCCAGAGGAGGGCAGGGAGATTGACAGCACAGTATCGCCAGCAGACACCAAAGCCTTCTCCATTAGTTGGAAGGCCGGTCCACCTGAAGAGGGGTGAGTGTCCTGGACAGGGGTCACCCCTCCCCTAAGTGGCTCAGCCTGCCGACTCGGAGTCCCTGGATGGCTGTGAAACACCAAATTACATACGTCGCAGCTGACATCCTGGGTCGTAGCAAAACTCTCCTGCCATGAAGGCAACTGTGATTCCTTAGTGAGGTCCATAAAGGGAACTGTAGAGGGGAAGACTGTGCTATATCAAGGGGCTTCAAAGCCAATGAAGGAGGAGAATAAGTAGGGGTCTTTGGCAAAGGGTGCTCACTTCCCAAGGAAGGTGAGATCCTAGGGGGTGGGATACCTCTGGCCAAAAGCACTTGATCCACAAGACGCAACACGTCATGTTCAGAGAGGCTTCTAGTGGATTTCACGGACACGGCTGAGGGGGAGTCAGGTCTATCCACAGATGGGACAAGCTTGGTGCCCACATCACCAGTCTGCACTGAAAACAACAGTTCCGTAAGACTGTACTACAGGTGTCTGCACCGAGGAAATCATCGGTGCCAAAGTCATGGTCTGCACTGACAGTAAGATCGGTGCTGAAGTGGTTGTCGGTGCTGAGGCTGGGACCAAAAAAATGGTGTCAGTAACTGAGTTATCGGTTCCGGGTAAGGTATTGGAGACGATGTGGTTACAGTCTGCGCCGACGGGATAGTCGGTGCCAGTAGAGAGGTCTAAACAGAGGAGCCCCTCGGTACCGATACAGTTAAGGGCATGCTAGTCGGTGCCGAAGTCACAGATGGTGCCGAGGGTCTAGGCACCAAAAGCACTGGAGCCGAAAGAGTCAGACCTGAAGTAGAAAGCTTAGCCTTCTTGGGTCTTGGTTGATAGGAGTCCCCAGCTGGGGACGAAGGAAGAGATATGGCCTTTGAAAGATCATCAGTCTTTTTCTTATGGGAAATTGGAGGGGTTGAAGCCTCTGACCCAGAAACAGCCTCTGAAAAAGGAGATTTGAGTAGCCCCTTCAGTAACAATTTATTTTTCCTCTCAATCAACGTCCTGTTAGAGAAGTCCTTACAAATTCCACAGGGCGGATCAACTGACAAATGAGGCACACCCAAACAATAGACACACACAGAATGTGCATCTGAAGTAGGTAATTTATGTCCACAATCTGAACATCTCTTAAATCCTGGACTACCTTTTTTATCCATGACAGAAAATAATGAAATCAGAAAGAATACCAGCAATGGTACAAGAAATATCCAAAGGTCATGAAGAAAAAGGGGTCTACCAACGATGGTATAGAAGAAAATATCTCGCGGTAAAAAGATTGAAAAATTTTAAGAAGAGAATGTCGCTTAAGGTAAGAGAAAACAATTTAGAAACTTTTCTGAGAGAAAAAGTTGTTTTAGACTAGAATGACAACAAATATTGTACTTAGCTCAAGAGAAGCAGCTTGACACGACCAAATGGCGATGCGGCAAATGAAATCTGAGGTAACAGGGATCGGGGAATTCTGGGTAAGAGTTTTAGCTCGAGAGTTTGTAGCTGGTGCGAGCTTGGAAGATGGCCGGCTCGGTTCCGAGATCAGAACCGATACCCATATGTAAGGAATGAATGAGGATTAACAATATCATATTATATAATACATTATATAATGCAATGTATAAAACACTAGCTGCTCTTAACTTTAACAGCGGAGCA
Source organism: Protopterus annectens (assembly GCF_019279795.1). NCBI lineage: Eukaryota > Metazoa > Chordata > Ceratodontiformes > Protopteridae > Protopterus > Protopterus annectens. Next base: position 866,065,971 of record NC_056735.1, read on the forward strand.
ATCAAAATGCTTTCATTCAAGCCTGGGGGGGGTCTGGCAGCATATAAAGTGACCTGTCAGTACAGTTCCCGATATTCCAAACGGGTTTCCCAGGACCCCCCCCCCCTCCCCGCATCAGCACTCACTATCTCTAAAACAAATAAAAATTTTGCTTGACCACAACCCTGTGAATGCCTATACAGAGCATTCCTTTCATTATTTTTAATAATATCGTAAAAATGCTCATAAATATGTCTTTCCAGATGTCTCTCCGTCTTTCCCACATAAAAAGCACAACAAAACTTGCACGTCACTAAATACACAAGACTACTAGTATTACAATTACTATAATGCATACTTTTAATCACTGTATTTCTAGATTTAATATGTACTTGATCAGTATTAGCTATATGACTACATTGAGAACAGGCCCCACATTTGTAAGTGCCCGCCCTTTTGTTTCCAAATTTACCTACATTAGTACTTCCCCCTCTCAAACAATTCTTTCAATTTTTTTTCCTTTTTTATAAATAATTTTAATAAGCTTATTCACTAAACCCCTGATATCTGTAAGGGAAGTAAATCTGTCCCACTCTCTCATGACCACGCCCCCCACAACTTTGGATTCATTATTAAATTTCATCGCAAATGCCCTACAAAAATCACTACCATCTTTCTGGACAGATGAAGTTATAACTTGATCTCCTTTACCTAAAACAGGCGAATATCTTGAACTTCTTGAGTATCTTTGAATATTGTTGACCTATTGAACTATATCAATGCAAAATTGTTATTAAGCTTCATTTTAATGCAACTTTAACTTTATGCATGTAACCCAACATATGTGAATTTGTTTGCTATAACTGCTATTATATCAATATTGTTTAAAATTGTACTTGTTTAAAAATGTTCTACTGGAGCTTTTCTCCTCGGGTCTCTACTGAAAATGGGCCACAAACCCAGTTGGACAAACCCGGTTGACAAATGTCAATAAATAAAATAAATAAATACTAGTGGTATATTTAGTGACGTGCGAGTTTTGTTGTGCTTTTTATGTGGGAAAGACAGAGACACATCTGAAAAGACGTTTTTATGAGCATTTTTACGATATTAGTACAAATAATGAAAGGAATGCTCTTTATAGGCATTCACAGGGTTGTGGTCAAGCAAAATTTTTATTTTTTGTTTCAGAGATAGTGAGTGCTGATGTCGGGGGGGGGGGGTTCTGGGAAACCCATTTGGAACATCGGGAACTGTACTGGCAAGTCACTTTAGATGCTGCCAGACCCCCAGGCTTGAATGAAAGCATTTTGATTGCTCCGCTGTTAAAGTTAAGAACAGCAAAACTTTAAAGTGTTTTATACTTTGCATTATATATTATATTTTATTGGTTAGCTGATGGCAGCGTCGACCATTGTAAAAGGAGCTTGTCCAGATACATTATGATGAATATTTTACACATACATATTTATATTTTTATATTAATGCTATTTAAATATATTTAAATATAAATGTATTTTATTTTCTGCACTTTTTGCATAAAGTTTTAACATTTAGTTGAGGTGCAATATGTTTTAAAAGGGGTTGTTTTTAAATATTTCTTATTAAGGGTTAATTGATTGGATGATTTTATTGGACAGTTTGAAATCAGTGTAGCATATAAATGAGTTTCCTTGTATTATAGGTTATCTGAAGAAGTCTTATGATGAAAACGTATGTGGCTTTGTCAGCGTTCATTTTTGTGGTTTGTGAATAAATCAATTTATAACCCGTGGTTTGTGTGGTGCATTTCTAGCAATCTTTTAGAGGTTACTGGTTGTTTTAGAGACTGCTTTTCTCTCTTATCTTGGTTATTTATGTATTGGTAACCTACCTAAATATGATTGTAAATTATTTTTTTTATAATACCTGTTGCTCCTACTACTACAGGAATTGTCTGGGTATCTTTCTTCCACATGCTCTCTTTTCTGCCTGCAATTCCTGATATTTTATGAATTTGTCTCTCTCTGTGCGCAAGATACTGCAGTCACTGGGTGTAGTGATTTCAGTGATCAGTGCTACTTTTCATCTTCTTTTCATGGACCCCTACATCTGGTTTTCTCTCATCTGTCTTTTGAACTGTTGGTAATGGGTAATCCTACGTGATGCAGACCATCATTTTCTATGATGCTTTGTGGCGCATGTTTCCAGTGTTTTTCAGCTACTTCAACATTATGTTTGCACAATCCCCAGTGCAACAGTCTTGTCACATGATTATATCTTTTAGAATACAGTCCTTCTGACATTAGTATATCACAAACAGCCACAAGTTGTGTTTCCAATTCTGTTTTAAAAAAAACCTATGTGTGTCTGTTTCTCCCTTATGTTCAATGGACTTTGTAAACAGTGTATGTAGCCCATGATCTTGGGCCACCAATATTAACCTTTCATCTTTTGGTTTGAATTCGCCTTTCCTTAACCATTCCTACGGTTGATCTCGACCAACATGAGGTTCTTCCAGGAGTTTCTTATACTTGCAACTATATTTATGCATTTTCCACATTTCTTGCCTTCTAGTCTGAGCCTTCATGTATATTTGTTTTTTTTTTGGCACATTCAGTAGCTGCCCGATTTTTATCTACTTCTGGTTTGATTTCCGTTCCCCGCTTGATGTGGGCATGCTTCTGGTAGAAGGGAAGCCATCTTAAATTTATTCTCTTCATGTTTCAAAACTTTCACTATGTTTGGATCTTGTGAGGTCAGCAGATATGTATGCAGTCCCATGACTGCAGATCTATACATGTAATCAATTTCAAGGAAGCTCATACCTCCTTTGGAACAGGGAATATATAATCTTGGTATGCACAGATTTTTATAAACCATTTGATGAGCATGAAGCATCCTTCTTGTTTTCCTGACTAATCTATCCAACACCTTTTGGGGTCAGTCACTCACTCCAAAACTGTAAGTTAGGACAGAAAAGCAAATTGGTTTATAGTGTGAATTTTGTTCCTACATGTCAACGGTGTTTTCAGTATTAATTTAAGTCTTCTAAAATATTCCTTACTAAGTTTTATTTGCATTTGTTCATGCTTTATTACTGATCCTTCATCAATTCCCAAATATTTAGACACTCCCTCTTGCTCAAGTTCTTTTATAACACATTCTTATCCCAAATTGATGTTTTCTTGCTTTCCTGCTTGGTTGCTTTTACACATTTATCAAGACCGAATTACATTCTTATATCATCTGAAAAAGTTTTGACTAGTTGCAGTTGTGCTTTCAGTTCATCATCTCATAAGCTATGCAGTTTTAAATCATCGACGAAGAGAAGTCTTTACACGTTGTTGCTTTTCTGGGAGCCAAATTATAGCCACGACCTATGCTGTTAAGCAGACAGCTTAATGGGTTAAGGGCAAGGCAAAAGAACAATGGTGACAGAGAATCACCCTGGAATATCCCCCTTTGGATTTTTATCCCTGGAATAATAATTTGCCCTTTATCATGGCTTAACTGCAAAGTGGTTTGCCACTGTTTTTCGGTCGCTGTGATGTAGTTTACCAGTGTAGGGTGTGTCATACATTTGTAAGCACTTTTTTATCCATGAATATGGGATACTGTCAAATGCTACTTTGTACTAGATTCTTCCCCTTTTACAGTTCTCCACTATGACTATTTTAACTAATGTTCCTTTGTTCCATATGACTTTCTTTTATTGTCCTTTTGTTCTGTTGCCAAGACTGAGTTTTCTTCTAAATGACTAAACTCTGTCAGCATCAGTTCTAGTGTATAGTTTATACGTCATCTGAAGGTACGTATTTGTCTATAATAGGTTCACTGTTAAGTAGGAGCATTGTTTTTCTTGTTGTTGGCCAGGTTGGTGACTGTTTGGGGTGTGCATAAAAATAGTTCTTACTCATGGCTAAATCTTCATGCAAAGATGTTAATACTTTTAACCTGAAGTTAGCTACGGCATCTGGGCCTGGGGTTTTCCAATTTGAGGTTAACTTTGTTTTAATCTCTGTGGCTGTTAGTTACTTCATCCCATTTTATATCCTGTACCTTTGAACTTCTTATTCTTTCTTTTACTACTTCTATCCATTCAGCATCTTTATGTTCCACAGGATCTTCATAAGTACTTCTCCAAAATGCATCCATTTATTCTATTTTTGGTGGTCTTTCAATTCCTTTTACCTCGTTTCCCAATTCTCTAAAAACTTTCTTGGATCATTAATAAATTGCTTATTTTGTACTTTCCCTTTATATTTACCTGCACATCTTCTAAGCTTTTCAGCTTGTGCTATTTTTAGCTTATTTGTGAAAGTGCACGATAAATCCTGATCAGTTATAAGACTGCACATTGCTTTTATGTCCATCTTTCTGGGTATTTTTGTTGAAATGTTCTCTCTTCTATGCTCTTCTAACAGTGACACTTCTTGTCTTAATTGCTTTACAGTTTTCTGTATTTGATACTTCCACGATGGTATTAGACCTCCCCTTCCTTTCCCTTACTACCACATGTTTTTCTGGTATCTGTTATTAATTTAGCTACACAGTAATATATCCCAGTTTACTTCTGTTATATCGTATGATCTCTATGCACACTCATAATTACGGTGTTCATTTATTTTAACAAACTTCTGAGTTTTTGGGTTTTATTGACTTTTTGTAGTCTATTTTTTTCACTGATCTTAATATGTCTATCAATCTCTATTAAATCAAGCAACTCTATTCTTAGCTCATTTTCTTCTAAAGTGAGGGCACATTTTTTGTTCTCCATTTCTTACGGGCATTCTATAAAAAGTTCTATAGCATCTTCCTGTGGCAAATTCCCTTCAATTTCATACTGTGTCACCCGTTGCTCTGTCATATAGGAACTCACCGGCCTATCAGTCCTTAACATTGCCAACATCAGAGCTGCCACACTTTCCTGTTCCTTCCCTTGTTGTCCAGTTTCAAGCTGAGTGTTTACACTGGTTTCCTGTGGAAGGCTCCAAAATATCATCATATGGCAACTGGCCAGTTGCTTCCCATGCTGCTGGTTTCTCCTTAATTCGGATGTCCATTGCTCTAGCCTGCTGTGGTGCTTTCTGAGGTAGATTTTCTACACTGAATCCTTCACTTTGCAGGTACTCCATAACCTCAGTTTCTAATTCTTTAACCTCTCCATTACTAATCTTTTCTACTTTTTCTCTTTGTCTTATTTTTTACATCGTAAAGTTTTCCATGTCTGGATTCCTTTGCCTGCATTTCTCTTCAAATATCTTTGGTGCTGCTCTTTTTGTATTGATTAGTTTTGCTTTTTCCTTTGCATAAATATCACACCATATTAAATCTCTTTCTTTCTTCTTCAGATGTCTCATGATTTTCCCGTTTCTCCTTACTTTGGGGACTTGTTCCATCATGCTGTGATGTAACCTGTGTTAGACCTTCTACAACAAAATCCTCCACTTCGCAGACATTCCATAATTTCAACTTCTATTTTTTTTTAACTTCTACTTTACTAATCTTCTTTTCTACATTCCCTCTCTGTGACATTTTTTATTGTGAAATGTTTCATATCCGTATGCCTTTGGTTGTATTTCTCATCAAATATCTTTAGGGCTGCCTTTTTTGCATTATTTTGGCTTTCCACTTTGCAGAAATATTGCACCATATCAACTCTGTCTTTCTTTCCCATGTCCATATTTTTTAGGTTATGTTGTTTATATTTTCGCACTTCCTCAGATGCTTCTTTTTCCAAACAGCTCAAAGTTTCTTGATCTATATAATGTTTTTCACAAATCTGTTACATTAGTGAACACAAATTTGTATTTGAAGCTTCTGACAGTTTTCATGTGGAAGTATTTTTCTTTCCTCTAATTTTTTTCTTAATCTTTTTGTCTATCTTGTGTCTGGAAATTCCGGGCTTCTTGCATAACAGTAACAATACATAATTTATTTCTTATCCTCAAAAGTCCACTCTATCATCTTTACAGATCTTCTTTTGCCCCATCAGTTTTTGTGGACTGCTGCTTCCTTCTACAACAGGGGGGCATCCTCCCCCTGGGCCTGGCGCAAATGTAGGCATATTTCTATATATTGAGGACTGTACACTGTCATTTATTTCCAGTCCTGGCACCAGTGCACCTACCAGGATTGGGCACTTTTTATCCTGGGTCTTAACCACCCAGCTATCATCTTTTTTTTTATTTTAGAACTACTTCTGTCCATTATATAGGCTATATAAAATACACAGTCTATACATCAGTATAGTCTTGGTGAGATTTTGTGAAAAACAGGGTCCACCTCATGAATGTACTTGCCAAGACTTAAGGATGAATTCAATTTCAGCAATACTCTCCTTTGCTTGCTGACTTATCTCTCCATTTGGACCCCTTCTGCTGTGGGTAGCCTGTTAGTATACCAAAGCCTACTCTTGCTCTTTAAGGTATGCCTAATATCACATATACATGTAGTGTAGGGCAGAAAGGTGACATCTGGACATACCATTAACAGAACTAATTGCCCCAGTAGGAACAACAATCTAAGGAGACACAGGAGGTAACCAGTACATCCAGGAAAGAAAAGGACTGGGGTGGAGGGAGGGAGTGAATACTGCAACAGTGAAGGAAAGGACATCTAATGTTATGGTAAGATTTTACACTGTACTATGTCCTTCCACTCAATTGTTGCAGCATTCTTTACCTATGGCAGAGTACCAATGCCCAAGAAGAAACTTGGGAGGAGGAAAGAGCAGTAGTGCCCCCTAAGAAGCCATGAAGAATGGCCCTAGCAAAACTTGGTCTAGCTCTGGACATACCATCCAACTTGTAATGCTTGCTAAAAGTATGCACAGAAGTCCAGGTATCTCACCCCTTGAAAAAAGCACCAGAAGAAACCACAGCTCTAGTAAAACGAACCTTTACAGAATATGGAAGGCTATTACCATGAAAAGTGTAACAAAAAGAAATAGCCTTTGAAATCCAAGAAGAAATAGTTTGCTTGGATACAGCTAATCCTAAAGATCTAAGATGAAAAGAAAACTGATCAGATTTTCTAACAGTCTTAGACTTATTTAAATAAAATCTGAGTCGTCTGTGCACATCCAAAGTATGCAGCACCCTCTGACTGTCAGACTGCAAAGAAGGGAAAAAAGGCAAATGAACAGACTGATTAAGTGACAACTCATTAACCCTCTTGGGCATAAAAGAAGGATTAGCATACAAGGATAACCCTATCCTTATGAAATATCAAAAAAGAAGGACAAGCCATAAGGGCTTGAAGCTCAGGCACCTGTCTGGCAGAAGTAAGGGCCAACAAAAGAACAGTCTTCCAAGAACAATGCTGCAAGGAAGCTGAAGCAGCAGACTACAAAGGAGCCGGAGTCAACTTCTCCAAAACAAAATTAAAATCCCAGGGAGGAGGAACAGGCTTCCTGTGAGGTATCATAAGAAGGATGTCTTTAAGGAACTGTTTAGCCTCAAATTCAGAAGCAAAAGGAGGAGATAAAGGCAGACAAGCAGAACTTGTTGATAAGTGGGACTTAATAGAAGAACAGGCCAAACCAGCATTGAGCAATTCACAAATAAGACAGAACTAGAGGAACATCCACAGTAAGTGTGGTCCAGGTTATGAGAGAGACACCAAAAAGAAAACATAGGAAATCCTATTTATCCAAATGGAAGAGAAGTGGGCTTCTTGGCCTCCTGCAGGACCCTTGGTACAGCCTCAGAAAAAAGGTGCCTATGTGCAATCAAAATCCTATCACCCACAGTGTCAGTTGAAGAGTGGACAGGTGGGGATGGACGAGAGAACCCTTGTCTTGTGTGAGTAGATCCCCATGAGATAACTTGTGATGACTACCCTTTGCTAAATGTAGAAGAGAAACCCAAATGCTGTTGAGGCCAAAAGGGAGTCACCAACAAGATTTTGGGAGCACCCTGTTGAATTTTTAATAGGACTTTTGGAATGAGTGGAAGGGAGGAAATGCATAAAGAAACATCCCCTTCCAAGAAAAAGAGTGTGCCCACCTTCCACACCAGAGGAACTGGGCCTCTGGCACAAAATAGAGGAAGTTGTCTGTTCAGAAGGGAGGCAAATACATCTGCTTGAGAAGTACCCCACTGGTGGACAATGTCCAGACGCACATCCCTGTGTGGCATCCATTTGGTGGACTGAGGTAAGGACCTGCTCAGAGTATCTGCCACAATGTTTTGACCTGAAGGGATGTATACTGCCTGAAGAGTTGCTTGATACTGGACAGCAAGATTCCATAGCAGGAGTGCCAACCAGCAAAGAAGGTAAGATCTTGTTCCTCCCTGTTTGTTTATATACCACACCACTATGGTATTGTCTCTGAATACCTTGAGGCGCACTGGAGAGAGAAGAGGATGAAAAGCCAGAAGAACCAGCAGAAAAGCTCTCATCTCTGACACTGATGTGCTCATTCTGCTGAAAAGACAATCACACCCCCTGTACCTGTAGGGAGTCAAAGGCTGATCCCCATCCCATGTGTGAAGCATTTGTGAACAGTTTCTGAGAGGGAAGAGGGGGGATGAAAAAGATAGCCCTGGATTTAGAGAGACAACTGCTGGATCCACCATTAAAGTTCCTTCTTGAGACAAGGAAGAGTAACTACAAAGTCTACAGAATGTACATGTTGAAGCCAAACTGAGTTTTCACTGAAACTTTCTCATGTGGAGATTGGCCAGAGGGAGCATAGGAATGGCGGATGCCATGAAACCTAGAGCTCTCAGAAACTCTCTGGTTGTAATGGAGGCCAGAGGAAGAAGTGTTTGAAAGAAAGACATGAGAGTTAAGACCTTTATCGGACACAAAAATGCCAACATAGGCAGCAAGTGAATCCTGCAACAGAGAAACACATGATCTTGAGAGGGAGTAAGAGAAGACTTTTTGAAGTTTACCGTGAATCCCAAGCTCTGAAGAAGGGAACTGGCAAAATGACTTTGCAAAAGGATCTCTGGAGAGGATTCCTGAATCAGCAGATCGTCCAAGTAAAGAAACACAGGAATAAGGCATTTGGTGAATACCCTTGGGGCAGTAGAAAGGCCAAAGGGAAAGCAGAGAAATGAAAATGCCAGGAAGCAAAAGAGAAACACAAAAATTTCATGAAAAGAAGATGGAATGGAATAAGTATCCTTGAGATCCAGAGACACCATACAAGGCTGAGAGAGCAGAAGAGGCAACACAGTCAAAGGGACAACATCCGAAAGGTGACCACCTTCAGAGAAGTGTTGAGATGTGACAGGTCTAGAATTTTTTTTTCTAAGTACCCTCTTTTCTGGGCACTAGAAACATTCGGGAATAACCCCTCTTGCCCTTTGGGGCACAGGTACCTCTTGAATAGTACGAGTCAAAAGGTCTCAAAGAACCTCTAGGAAAAAAGGAAATTTTCCCGGGAAGGGTGAGGAATGCCCATTAAAAAGGGGGATGGGATTTCCACACCATAAAATACCCATGGCAAATAATGTACAGAACCCAAGAATCCTGAGTAATCTGAAACGAAACAGGAAGAGAAAGAGGAATGCAGCTAGGAAGAGACAGTCATACAGCACCTGGTTTATCAGGAAAGGAAGAGTTCGGAATCCCTGAAGTCTGAGTAACCTTAGCAGGAGGAGCCCTCTTGCCACTCTTTTTCCCCTTAGTAGGAGGACGAGACTGCCTGCAAACAAAGGCTGGCTTATTGGAGTAGTTTCTCTGAAATTTAGGCACAGGACAGACAGATGTTTGAGTTGCTGTAAGGCATTATCCTTACCTTGAAGGGACTTAAACCAGCAGCTGCTTCCTCAAAAAAATGTTTATTATCAAGAGGAGCATCCATCAACTTAGCCTTGATATCATCAGGTAAAGGCTGAAGACTATGCCAAGAATACCTCTTCATCACTGAACCAAAAGCAGCAGATCTAGAAGAGGCAACTGCTGCATCACAACTACACTTGATAAAATGAGGAACCACTTGTGAGGAAGTCCCTAGTAAGGAAAGAGCAGATGTTTTAACCTCAGAGCCAGAGAGACCAGAAAAAAGCTGACAAGCCTGAGAACTGACAGCCAACACATATCTGGACATATGGGTCTGATAATAGTCCTAAAGGCCAGGGTAGCTGAGGTGTAAAACCTTCTTACCTAGCCTTTTCATGGTTCTACTATCTTTATCAGAAGGCAGTAACTTAGGCGAAGGAAGTAATTGAGAGGTCCTGTCAGAGGTTATAGACACTAATGAGAGGTCAGCAGCATTACATTTATACAAAAAGTTCCAATCCTCAGGCACCCTATAAATCCTATCAGGATTCTTGGGAACAGGGGGCAGAGAATCAGGAGCTTTAGAGGCATTGGAAAAAGCATATAACAAAGCATCCAAAAAGGAGGACTAGCAGAAGGCTTCGAAGATTCCATCTACAGCAACTCATAGTACCTCTTATGGATATCAGAGACCTAAGCACAATCCCATTTTAAAAAAATATTTCACCATCCCGGAGTGTGTCCCCCCCCAAAGGCAATGTCTTCAAAGGGAGTATCAGGACAATTAGATTCCTCTGCCTCTGTTCCATAAGTCCAAAGGAAAAAGAAATATGGGAAGTGTTAAGCAAAGGATTCCTCATAAGAATCTGACTCGTGCTCAGAAGAATCCTGTTCCCTGGGCCTTTTAAGGGGAGTACAGGGCCAAGGGGGAGCTGGAATAGAACCCCCCTGAGGATGTTGTAATGCCATTACACCAATAAATAAACCTGGAGTAAAGGCCTGCTACTCACTCTATGGATACCTAGGAGCTGGAGAAACTTGTTTAGTTTTTTGTTTCTTCTTTAAAGGAAAACCCACCCTACAAAACTTAGAAGGCTCTGACCTAGGACAGCATTCGATAACCGTAGTAACTTCCTAACTAAAATCTGTGGAACACCCTGGGCCCCTTGGAAATTAACTGTGGTTCCCCTGAACATCTGAAATGGATGCCTACAAAGTCTCATTAGATGTGCTGCAAGCCAGATCCTCACTGGCCTCCAAACCGATTGCAGCAGAGGAATCCAACAACAAAGCCGTGCGAGCTCCTGGCTTCTCAGTGACCTCGAGAGAAATGCCTGGAGGCTGGACAGTGGAAGATTCTGCTCTTAGTTTTTTAACCTTCTTCCCTAACAGCTGACCCTCGGGGCGGGAAGCTCCTTTCATGGTATCCTTAGTGAGAAGCTTAAGGCACTGGTTCCCAAGATACAAAGCAAGGGAATAAACCTTACTATGCAGGGTCTTCTGTATGAAAGTCTGACAAATAGAACAGGTCTTATGGTCATGAGAGGCCCCTAGACAAAATGACCACTTATTGTGGCAGTCTTTATGGGGAATGTCTCCCACACTGGCATTTACCCTTTCTCGATGACATTAACCCCAGGAAGCAATAAGAAAGCCAAGAAAAAACAAAACCCCAATGGGGTACTTATTTGCAATGGTTCGGACTTCAGCAAACAAGACGTAGGAGTTCAACTGGAGAATGAAAATGCATTCGAACTGGCGGTAAAGGACGTAGATGTTCAGACCAACAATCGAGGATGCAATCGGACTGTCAGCAAAGAAGTTCTCAGTAAGGTACATCAGGACATCAACTTTATGCCCTATGCTACATGGGGAGCATACATGTGATATATGGCATACCTTAAAGCAACAGTAGGATTTGGTATACCGGCCGAATGTTGGACTACCCACGGCAGGGAATCCCATAGGTAAAGAATACTGCAACTAGTGAATGGAAGGACATCTGCTGCACGTTGAAGAAAATCCAGTTGTACAAATCATTGTACTTTTGCTATGATCTGCTAGAGATTTCATTCTGTTCACAATGAATTCCATCATTTTATTAAAAGTGTTAGAAAAATATGAAAGTACTGGAGGGAAACCTGAAGCATAACTTCCCCCAAAATCAGAATAGTCAGCTTGAGAAGAATTACCTGGAAAAAAAAAAATCACACTTCCCCTTCTTTGTTCATGTGGCTGGAGTTCACTGCCAAACTGCAAGGGAAATCATTTTTTTTCTTTCCTTTTTCTTTCAGAATGTGGTGAGAAACCAGGTTTTAACACATTAAAAGAAGAAAGTAATCCCTTAGCAACTATTTCTTGCCCACAGTAAAAGAAACATTTTCAAGTTTCTGCTTGTGCTTTGTGGGAAAACTCCCTAGAAAAGGACTGACCCAAGACAGGAGCACTAACCTAGGAATCAGGCAACATAACCTAGCTAAGCATTAAGGCTTCACCCACTCTTTCCTCAGAGACTGACAAGAGTGGTTCTTGCCCAGAGAAGCAACCCTACAGCTGCAGAAGACTTGCCTTTGACCTACTCCTTATTGGCTTGAAGGATTACAGCAGAGGGAACAGGACACGCAGATGGACGGACTAAGGAACCAGAAATGGCCACAGCAATGTCACCTACCAGCAGCTGAGGCAGTGATGGTGCTGACAGGGCAAACTTAGACTCCCTAACAACTTTCTTCTTATGGCTAGGGGAAGCAGGTACCACAGAGACTAGCATTAACTCCATGTTCAAGCTGGGAAGGAGGCCTTGTAAGAGGCAAGCATATGTTAAGTGAGTTTCTGAAAAAAAAACTAGGTTCTGAGGTAACAGTTTTCCCAAGAGTCAAAAAGCATTAAATCCTGCCCCCACCCCCCCAAGACGTACTCTACATATAAATGTAGACAACACTAAACTACATTTTTACACAGGATGTCTGTAAAAGCAGTACACCATTAACAAGCATTACATACACATTATAGTGCAGGAAAAAAATCTTAGTTCAGAGGACTTATCTGCATAAATTTCAAAGGATTGCTAGTTGATTGTCAGTTTCAAAAACCTGCTGAGATGAAGCAGTTCAGCAGGAAGACAGCTCTGTAGCTTTTGGTGCCTAAACTGCCTTTCTATATGGTTCTACTCAAGCCAATGGCAGTTTGGGCACATGGAAGGTGCCCTAAAGCTTTGAAAGGTGTTTGGTGGTCATATTCTAGGCAATATAACTCATATAGCATACGTTACTGCAACAGTGATCTAAATGTTGAGCATAAAATAATTAATTGTGTCTTTTATAGAACTGATACGGATTGCAAGGCAATGAAGTTTCAAGACCATTAACACCTTGCCAATCCAATCATCCAGGTTCTGCTTGTAAGAGGATAATACATCTTACTGCTTAACCTGCGGGGTAAGTTTATTCTAGAAGATACAGAAGGCACTGCTTAATCTCTCTATCACTTTCTTTATAGTCCTCTGGTTCTGGTGTGTGTAGAGCTATTAGTCTTGTGAAGATAATGGAGATCAAGTACAACAGGGTCTACAATAGTGTGGCAATTGAGGCACAGATCACCTCTGAACAATACATAAGGCACTGAGAGTAAGTGGATACCAGCCTCTAACTCCAGTAATCCTCTTGGTTAAGAACCTTTGGGATTTCATTTCCAGTTGTATTATTCCTCATGATAAAGTTGCAAGTGGTTTGCAAACAATTGAGATTAGTGTGCCGCTTGATTTTTTTTTTTTTTTAGTTTTGTTGTTTATTCAGTTTGTCTCTATAACCACACCCCAAAAATGATGTCACTGTAGGCATTATACAATGATTAACATATTAACTGTAAAGCATTGTGAGTAGTCAGAACCAACTTACCTCTTTTTAGGAGCCGCTTCTTACTTCCATTGTGGTTTTACAACTACATCATCATGTGTTAATTTTTAATGCGAGGGGTTTTGTTTGCGAGAATTGGTTGACAACTCGTTTTTCTAGGAAGTAAACTATTTCTGATGCACTTAATTTAGGTGGTGAGGCATTGTAGGTTCAGTCTTTCATGTCATGGCAGGGAATTTAAGCTCTGAGCAAAATATTCAAAGGCCTGTCTTAACAGCAAAATAAAATGAAAAATAATACTTTTTAGATCAAAAATTGTGTAATTTGGTACTGTATATGGTAAAGAGGTTATATCCAACTCCAAAGTTTGTTACTTTTGTTTTAGAACATGACTAACAAACCAAGATAACCAGAGGTTCTGGCTTCTGGTCTGGAGATCGCAAAAAGTTAATGCCAAAAAAAGGGAATATATATACAGAGCCCTGGGGGACTCTACTGGTTACCTTCATGCAATTTATCTCACCATAAAGAGATCTACTTTTAAAGCATTTAGTTTTCTTTACTATACTGGCATGAGGTATAGTGTCAAACACCTTGGCCAGGTCATCAAGATACTAGGCTACAACTCTTACCACACTTTTCGGCCACCAAACCAGGACTGAAACACTAAAGGTGGAGGAGTGTCTATTATTCACCAAGGATATTCACACCTCCACGCTAGATGCCCAACACAATGCATCCAAAATTCTCCAGGTGCAACTAACACTAGGTAAGACTGCAATCCAAATTGTAGCTTGCTACAGATCCTCCACCATGCCTCAAGATTCTCACTACACCTTTCTAAACATACTGGAAAATATTAAGATACAACCAAACACCCTAATAGTGGGCAATTTCAACTACCCTGCCATAAACTACTCGTGTACCAACACGTTTGCCCAACAGTTCTTGAAATTCATAAATTCCAATGCCCTGGATCAACTAATCCATAGTCCCACCAGGGGCTCCAATATCCTGGACCTGGTCATTACCAACATGGGAAATCGATGCTCCACACCAGTAGTCATCCCCTCGTTGGTTAGGTCTGACCATAAGCTAATCACCTTTGAAATCCACATCCCATCCCCACTCCCCAGTAAGGAAACATCCATAAAAAAACTTCTCCAAGGCCAACGTCATGCTACTCAAGTCAGAAGTGACAAACTTCATGACACCCATGCAGACGGGAACTGAAAGTTCGACTGCTGAATCCTACACTAAAGCACTGTACGAGCATATCCACTTGTGCATGAATCGTGCCATCCCAAAAAGAACCAAGATGCTCAACTCCAAAAAAAGGAAGCCAATCTGGTGGTCCCCTGTCAAACAACCTATACAACAGAAGGAAGAAACTGTTGCAGAAAAGAGGAAAATCCCAGGATGCAAAAAACTCCCTTACCAGCCTCAGTAAGAAGCTGAGATCCCTCATAAAATCCTCCAAAGCTAGTTACGAAAATAAAATTGCCAAAGATTCCAAAGACAACCACAAGGCATTCTATAGTTATGTCAAGAATCTAAATGGCAATGCTCAGATCTGGTCTGAGCTACAACAGAATGGCATTAAATATACTGATCCCAAGGACATTGCCAATATCCTGGCAGATCAATTCAGTGCCAACTTCACCTCCCTCTCACCCGCTAAAGGGCCCATCTCAATACCGAAAGATTGCCAAATTCCAGTAATCATGGCCACATAGGTAAAAAACTCACTCTCCAAAGCTAAGAATACAGCATCCATGGGACCAGACGACATCCCGCGCTGTGTACTACATAAACTACAAAATAAACTGGCACCTCACCTAAGTGTCATGTTTAATCATAGTCTCACCTCAGGCTTCGTGCCCACTGAGTGGTGCACAGCTACAGTTATCCCACTCCACAAGAGGGGATCCACCTTGGGTCCTGGGAACTACCGTCTCATCAGTCTGTCGAGCCTAATCTGCAAGGCCATGGAACGTATTATCATGGAACTTATAAACAAAGACATTGGCAACCTTCAAACACTGGACCCCACCCAGTTTGGGTTTGTGAAGGGACGATCATGTCTCCTGAACCTGACTGACTGGACGAGAGTAAGGTGGTCCACACAGCCTATCTGGACCTCGCCAAAGCCTTCAACACCATGCCCCACTCAGGAATCATAGATAAACTTACTAAGCCGGGCATTAACTCCCTACATCACTCAATGGGTTGCCAACTGGCTTACTGACAGAACCCACACTGTAAAAGTAGCAGACTCCAATTCCAACTCCAGACACGTGGAGTACCTCAGGGTTCAGTCCTGGGCCGCTCTTCTTTGGCATCTACTTCTCTGAAGTACAGGCCAACACTAAGGGACCCTGGCTAACAAAGTTCGCAGATGACTACAAACTGGGAGCCGTTATTGAATCCCCAAATGATGTGAGTATTCTACAAAAGGGCCTTACAGAAACAGATGCTTGGTGCCAGAGCCATGGGCTCAAGCTTAATGCCAAGAAGTGTATAGTTATCCCCTTTGGGAAAAACCATGTACCCATGAATTACCACATATGTGGCAGTACACTAAACACCGAAAATGTGATAAGAGACTTAGGAACACAGGTGGACAGTGGTCTCACCTTTGATAACCACATCGCCACAACAGTCAGTAAATCCTTCTATGTGGCACACCTCATCACTAAGGGCTTTTCATCCAGAAAAAAAGGAGGTCATTGTCCAACTGTACTCATCCCTCATTAGACCCATCATAGAGTACAACGGCCCGTTTGGTATGTACCTCACAAGACATCTGCAACAATTGGAAAGGCCTCAGAAACACCTCACTAAAAGAATCACAGGCCTAAAGCAGATGCCCTATGCTGACCAACTAAAAAAAAATCTCCAGCTATACTCTGTCATATGTCGTCTACTCAGAGGCGATCTCTGCTTAGCAAACAAGACCATGTCAAACCCAGAGCTGTTGGACATGCTACACTTAAAGAAATCCTAATCCATCAGAGCCACATGCTCCATGGACCTAAACCTCGTCATCACAATGGACAAAACATGCTGGAGGGATAGGTTCTTGACCCAGAGACTCCCCATACTCTGGAATAGACTGCCCATACATGTCAAACAGAGCGCCTCCTTGGCCCTCTTCAAAAGGAACCCTGACGACTGGATGGGAGATAGGAAATTTACCCCGGGGATCATATCCGTCGCCCTGCTAGACAGGGGTCCAGGGAAGCAAATATTGTGGGAGGAAAGAGCCAGGGATTTGTTATGGCTAGGCTTGTACAGGCCCTAGGGCCAATAGCCTAGTACCACCCTATGAACCTGTAAGATACAATGCATGAACAGCATTGACCACTGTCTACCTCTCAAAGTAGGCAGGATCGCCATTTGACAAAGCCTTTTGAGGGGCAAGCCTATTAAGATTTTTGATATTATAATTGATTAGGTCAGGTCTTATATGTTCCATAGCTTTGCAGATCAGGCTCATCAGAGTGATGGGTTATAAATACTGGGTTCTACTGTAGGGCCTCCCTTATGGAGGGGCACCATCACTGTGGTGCACCACAACTTGGGAACAAATCCTACTGCTAAACTTAGGTTAAACAGTTTACAGAATTGTTTGGCGAGAGCATGTTTAGCACTATTTATTAAGCATCCAGTTTGCTGTCATTTCCCACTGCAAAACTGTGTTTGGTCTTTAAGAGCACTTTCAGAACATGCTCTTAGATAAATTGGTGTGTAAAGGATTCTGGGATATATGGAGTTTGGATAGATGTTTCAGGGATAAAATTGTACACTGAATTTGTTAGCTATTATATTGGCAATACCTGTTGGCTGGCTGTGGGTGGTGTCATTTAGAGTAAGTTCTGAAAATTCATGAGTATTGTTCTCCAGTTTCTTAATGCAGCTAAAGAAAAATATGTAATTATCCTTCGCTTCAATAGATAATGTAACTGCATGGCTTACATTTACTAGTCCTAATAGTTGTTTTTTCCTTGTCATGTGAAGTTTTGAATTTGATGCATAATTTGAAGAGGTTTTTCTTTTGTAAAATATGCTTATATTTTTGGACCAGCAGGGTGGTTTGTTTCTGAATTTCCCATTATAGTTTCCTCTGTTCGGAACTGCCAGCTCTACGCATTTATCTAACTGAGTATAGCACTCATCTGATTAGTACCAGAGCTGGTAATGACACTGTCAAATTTTTAGAACTTGTCAAAGAATTGTAGACAACTTATCAAAAATCCATAAACTCAGATACTGGTCTCAGGAGGTGTGGAGATTTTGACCTTACTGTCTGACTTGGCTGGGGAATAGAACATGCAGAGCTACATTTGTGAAAATTCTAGAATATTGGGCCCTCTAGTGGGTTTACTTGCAATCTGTTATGATGTGTTTTTACTGATTACGTCCAAGAATTTCTGGGCATACCCTATATGTGAGGTGTAGGTGCTCCAGTTAACTGGGGAGAAAGAATAGTTGTGCAAAATCTTACCATAACCATAGATGTCCTTCTCTTCCATGTTGCAATATTCTAAGTGTGGGATTCTCCGTCTCAGGCTACCCAAATATCAGCTCATTATACAAAAGCTTAAGCCTGGTTGCTGCAGGTACGTGGGGCATCACACGTAAGGCCATAAACCAGGGACCTTAAATGTGACGTCTGCATGCACAGACCTCAGAACTTAAATGCCCAGTCGGACAGTCGAGCCAAATGATGTCCACAAGAGGTGCAAAGTGCCATTGGCTGGCAAGTCTGCCATCAGTCTAGGATGAGCCTCATGGTGCTCCTTAGGCAGATCAAAAGGCATGAAGGGGATAGGTGTGGGGAAGGAATACTGCAACATGGAAGAGAAGGACATCTACGGTTATGGTAAGACTTTACACAACTATTCTATGTCCTTCTATTCCTATGTTGCAGTATTCGTAGTGTGGGAGAGTGCCACAGCTTAGGAAGAAGGAAGGGTGGAGGAAGAGGTAGCTGATTCCAGACAGCCTTGCAGGATTGCCCTAGCAAATCCTGTCCTGGCTCTGGAGACATGACCCAGTTTGTACTGCCTGGTAAAAGTGTGTATGGTGAACCAGGTAGCTGCCCCCAGAATAGAGGTTGTGTCCAGGCCTTTGAGGAAGGCTTTGGAGGATGCCACGGCCCTTGTAGAATGAGCTCTTACTCCCTGGAGTGGGTCCTCACCATGATGGGAATAGCAGAAACATATAGTTTTTCTGATCCAGCAGGAAATGGCTTGTTTGGAGACTACCTTGCCCAGGGCTCTGGGGTGGAAGGCTACAAAGAGTTGGTTGGACTTTCTGATGGACTTTGTTATGTTATGTCTAAATAAAACCTTAATCACCTGTGCACATCCAGTGAATGGAGTATCCTCTCACTGTCATTAGTGGGAGAGGGAAGGAAGATGGGCAGATGATTGGATTGGTTTAAGGACAGTTCATTCACATTTGGCATGAAAGAAGAGTTAATTTGCAGGGTCACCCTATCCTTGTGGAAGATAGTGTAGGGTGAGCAGGCCATGAGAGCTTGCAACTCTGATACCCTTCTAACAGAGGTGAGGGCCACGAGCAGTACAGTCTTCCATGTGCACATCTGAAGCATTGCAGCAGTGGCCAGCTCGAAAGGAGGCAGTGTGAGTTTTTCCAGGATGAAGTTAAGGTCCCAAGGAGGTGGGACGGGCTTTCTAGGTGGCCTGATGTGCAAGAACCACTGCAGGAATAGATTAACAGCTGGCCTGGCTAGTAGAGGGGGTTCTAGGGGTAAGCAGGCAGAGACTGCAAACATGTGGACTTTCACCGAAGAGTATGAAAGGCCAGCCTTGATGAGTTCACACACAAGTAAGGACTAGAGGGGCATCCACTTGAAAGGGATCCCTGTGCCTATGGAGACACCATATAGAGAATCTTTCCCATTTTGATATGTAGGATCTCCTTGTAGTTGGTTTCTTGGCCTCCCTCAGGACTGAAAGCACATTCTCAAGAGTAGTGGTGTCTGAAAGGAATTAAAAGTTTATCACCCAGAGTGTAAGATGTAACATCTGTAGGTGAGGGTGAATGAGAGATCCTTTCTGTTGTGTGAGTAGGTCCACCTTGTGGGGTAAACTGTGGTGATTGCCCTTGGCTAGTGAGAGTAGTAGGGGGAACAGTGCTGCCTTGGACAATAGGGAGTCACCAGCAAGATTTTTGGTTTGTCCTTCCTGATCTTCAGGAGGACTTTTTGGATGAGAGGGAAGGGTGGAAATGCATACAGAAACCGCCTCTTCCATGAAATGCTGAAGGCATCTACCCTCCGGGCAGGTGGAGAGTAATCCTTGCTGTAAAATGTTTTCAATTGTCTGTTCCCTGTTCAGCATCCACTTATGCTGTAGAGAGTATGTTTTGCTGAGAACATCCGCTTGTTGGTTGTCCTGGGAAGGGATGTATGTTGCCTGCAGGGATAGGTTGTTTCTGTAGGTAAGGTCCCAAATTTGGATTATTATCTGGCAAAGAAGGTAGGACGTGGTCCGTCCTTGTCTGTTGAGGTACCACAAGGCTGTGGTATTGTCTGTGAAGATTTGAAGTGGGACTGAATGCAGGATTGGGAGAAAGGCTTTCAGGGTCAAAAAGACTGCTGTCATTTCCCTCAAACTGATATGTTTCTTTTGGAGGGTAGGATGCCACATCTCCTGTTCCATAAAGCCCTTCATGGTAGCCCCCCACCCTAGGTCTGATGCATCTGTATGCATGTATTGGTCTGGGGTGGGATGTTGAAGTGGAAGGCCTGGGCATATTTGTACTTGTTGAATCCACCACCTTAGTTCTGCCTTGAGGCAGAGTAAGAGTGTAATTTGAAACTCTTGAGGGTGTTCGTGTTGAGACCACACAGTCTTCAAGTACCACCGCAGTTTTCGCATATGCATTCTGGCCAAAGGCGGTATAGGGATGGTGGCTGCCATCATCCCCAGGACCCTTAAGAATTGTCTTGCAGATATCTGCTGAATCTACATTACGTCTTGGAAGTGGGCAGACAGGGTGAGAACTTTGTCCTGAGGGAGGAATGCCCGCACCAGGTCTGTTCTGATCCTGCAACCCAGAAAGATTTTGTCTTTCTGGGGAATTAGTGATGATTTTAAGAAATGGAGGGTGAAATCCTGGTTCTGAAGCAGAGAAATGGTGTACTGCAGATGGTTTTGTAGGGTGTCCTCTCTTTCTGCTAGAATGAGGATATTGTCTAAGTAGGTATAAATCTATACACCTTTGATTCTGCAAAAGGCTACAGCTGGAGCTAGGCATTTTGTGAAAACTCTGGGTGCAGTAGATAAACCAAAGAGCAAGGCTGTAAATTGAAAGTGTGAACAGGGCCCAGTGAAATGCAAGTATTTTCTGTGGGAGGGTTTTATTGGGATATGGAGGTATGCCTCCTTCAGGTCATGTGTGGCCATAAAGGCCTGCGCTGGCAATAGTGGAAGAAAGGTTTGTAGGGATAACATTCTGAATGATGGAACTTTTAGGAATAGGTTCAGAAAGGCCAGATCCAGAAATGGCCTCTAAGGGCCATCTTTTTTGGGGACAAGAAATAATCTTGAGTAAAAGCCTTTTCCTTCCTGTCCTGGGGGGATAGGTTCTATAGTTCTGTGATTCAGTAGGTCCTGCAGGACCTGTGGAATAAGATGTAGTTGATTTTTTTTGGGGGGGGGGGTGGAATGCCCCTTGTACTCCAAGAGAGGAAATATCCTCGTTGTACTACTGCCAATACCCAGCGGTCTGAAGTGATGGATCTCCACAGGGGAAAGCAGTGGGAGAAGTGGGCTGACAAGGGGAGGTGGGCAAGGCAGTCATGCATTGTTGGAGCCATTTCGGTCATGAAAGGGCTGTTTTTGAATAGGCTGTGAGGTGAAGCTGCTGGTCTTGAGGTGGTCTGCCTCCTGGTTCTTCTACTGTGCCTAAAAGAGTGTTCTCCTGACAAAGGTAGTCTTAGCAGGGTAATTTATGTAATATTTAGGAATGGGAGACACTAGCAGGTGCTTGATGTCTTGAAGCTCTCTACTTTTCTCCTGAAGGTTTTTGAAGAGGTCTGTAGACTGTTTACCAAACAGAAGGTTGTGGTCTAGAGGGGCATCTAGAATTTTTGGGTTGAAGGAGTAGCCATGAATATCTACGTTGTACAGATGCAGTAGCAGCAGACCTTGCAGAGGCCTCTGCTGCATCATAACTGCATCTAATAGAATGTTTGGCCACTTGAGAAGCCAGGGACAGTTTTCATGCTACCTCTGTCTTGCTAGTGCAGTCAGGTATAAAAGAAGGAGCCTGGAAGCATGGGATACCAGGTCCAAAGCATATTTTATCATATGGGTTTGGTAGTGGATAGCTCTGAAGGCTAGGGTGAAGTGGCATAAATCTTTTTGCCTATCCTGTCCATGTTTTTACTGTCTTTGTCAGTAGGTAACAGAGACGATGAAGGAATCAGTCTTGATTGCTTGTCAGGGGATACAGCAATCACTGCTGGGTCAGCCATGGGTGGTTTGACCAGAAATTTTTGCTCATCTGATACTTTATAGAAACAGTCAGGGCTCTTAGGGGCAGGAGGTTGAGAGTCTGGGTTTTTTGATGCTGCTGAGAATGAATCAAGGTATGCAGAGATAACTGGAGGGATGGCTGAAGGGGAGGGAGATTCATCTTGAAGCAACTCAAGGTATCTCTTTGAGTTTCAGTCATTTGGGAAGTGTCCCATTTAAAATATTCCTTCATTTTTGTGATAGTCTCCCCAAAGGTGATATCCTCTGGTGGAGAGTCCCCTTCTATGGTTTCCTCATCAGGGGAGTAGTATTCTAAAGGGGAGGCTATTTGTGAAGAATAGGTAATGGATTCATCTGAGGATGAATAGCAACCCTCCTTGTTCTTCTTCCCTTTAATGGGCGGTGGAAGGGTGGAGAGAAGCAGCTGAGGCAGGACTAGGACTGAGATCAAGAAGTTGGAGAATGATTGCCAGTCTGGAACTCCCCTCTGTGGGTGGAGGTAGGTGCTTTGTTTTCTGCTTCCTTTTCAAAGGAGTAGCTTTAGGAGAAGGCCTGGACTCACGGGTCTGAATAGGAATTAGGGCTTCAGGCAAGGGCATACCGGCTGGTCATCCGGCATTGTCTGGTTCCCCTTTGACATTGGTTGGGACCGATGTATGAGCTGTCTCCGTAGACATGCTGGTTGTAACTTCTGAAGTGGCTTGCTCGCGGGGAGTCTCCAATGTAGTAGGCTCTACTGGATGTCCCTCAACTCCTAAATCGGAAGCTGGCAGGATGTCCGATGCCGGAGAGGTAGAAGTACTAGGCCTTGGAATCTTGGCCTTTTTTCATGGTGGTTCTGCTGGGGTGGCTGACTCAGGATCCATCCTGAGCGCTAGCTTTTTTAGCCTCTGGTTTTCTAAATATAGATTTAGGGTGGCCAGATGGCTTCGGAGGGTCTCAGGCAAGAAAGATTGACAAATCGGGCAAGAGATATGGTTGTGTTCTCGGCCTAAGCAGAAAACGCAATGGTCATGCATATCCTTATGCAGAATCTGGTGCCCACATTGGCATTCCCCCTTCTTAGCGGACATTGGCTAACAGTAGGGTACAGCAAACCAAGCTCAAGCAAGAATTTAAAACAAAATCCCCAATGGGGTACTTAGCTTTAGACGTCTTCCAAGTAGAGGACCGAAACGATCGATGTGACGATCGACTGCGGCTGAAAAGGTCTGAGGTCTGTACATGTAGACGTCACATTTAAGGTCTCTGGTTTATGGCCCTATGTGTAATGTCCCACGCACATGCAACAACCAGGCTTAAGCTTTTGTATAAGAAGCTGACGTTTGGGTCACCTGAGGCAGAGAATTCCACACTAAGAATAATGCAACATAGGAATAGAAGGACACGGGGAACAGTCCAAGTCTCCCAAAATGTGGAGTTTCTGTTAACAGGGAATTTTCCTCATACTTTTTGGAATCTAACATGGATCATCTGGGAAATCCTCAAGACACGGAAACATTTTTACAGTGGGGTTAGGCGAAGCTCAGGGAAAGGACTGCCCCCCCCCAGTTGTAGAAGAAAGTAGCGGTCCACAAAAATGGATAGGCCAAAAAAAGAGCCATAAAGATGATAGACTGGAGCACTGAGAATAAGACAAGAAAAAAATGTGATGTTACTATTTTGCAAGAAGCACAGAATTTCCAGACAGACGATATACAAAAAAGATTGAGAGAGAAATTAGAGGAAATAAAAATACTTGCACAAGAAAAACTGTCAGAAGCTTCAAATAAAAATGTGTTCATTAACACAACAGATTTATGAAAAACATTATACAGACCAAGAAACCTTAGGCCGTTTAGACAAAAGTGACTGAGAAAGTATGAAAATATAAAGAAAGTCTAGAGATTTTTGAAAGTTATAAAAAAGAAATATGGACACGAGAAAGAGAGATCTAACATAGCGCAGCATTTATGCAAAGGAGAAATCCAAATTAATCAAAACATAAAAAATCAGCCCCAAAGATATTTGAAGAGAAATACAGGAAAATGCATTCAGATATGGGAATTTTCACAATATAAAAAATAAGATTACAAAGAGGAAACACGGAACAGAAGATTAGTAAAGCAAAAGTTAAAAAAAAAATAGAAACTGAAGTTATGGAATAGCTGAGAAGTGAAGGATTTAATGTAGAAAGTTTAACACAGGTTATACCACAGCATGATAGAAAATGTCCCCAAAAGTAAGGAGAAACAGGACACATCTGAAGACAAAATATGGACATGGGAAAGAAGAGAGATTTAATATGGTGCAATATTTACATAAAGGAGAATGCAAAACTAATCAATACAAAAAGAGCAGCATATCAAAGATATTTGAAGAGAAATACTGGCAAAGGCATCCGGATAGGGGACTTTTACAATACAAAAAAATTAAGAAACCAAAGAGGAAAAGAAGATTAGTAATTGAGAAGTTAAAGAAATAAAAACTGAGGTTATGGATTGCCTGAAAAGTGAAGGATTTAGTGTAGAAAATCTAACTCTGATAATATCAGAGCAGGATACAGCGATGGATCCTCAAATTAAGGAGAAACCAGTGGAGCGGGAAAACATCTAATCAGTTGTCATATAAAGGAGCCTTCCACAGGAAACCAGTACAAAAGTTCAGTTGGAGTTGCACAGCAAGGGAAGGAACAGGAAAATATGGCAATACTGATACAGTCAATGTTGTGGAGTGACAGGCCAATGAATTCCTATATGAAAGAGAAATGGATGACAGGATGAAAATGAAGAGAATGTGGCACAGAAAGATGCTCTGGAACTTTCTATAGAATGCCCACAGGAAGAATGTGCCCACAGTTTAGAAGAAAATGATCTAAGAGCTGCTTGACTTAATGAGATGGACAGACATAAAGATCAATGAAAGAAACAGACTACAGAAAAGTCAATAAAACTCAAAAAGAAGCTTGATAAACAAATGAACACAGTAATTAAAACTGTTCACAGAAAATCTTACAATATAACCGAAGTAAACAGAATATATTACTGTGCAGCTAAATTAATAGATAAAGTCTTATGACAAATCACAGGGCAGTAAGGAACGGAAGGGGAAAAATCAAATGTAATCATGGAACTATCAAATAGGGAACACTATAACGCAATTAAGACAGAAGTGTCACTGTTAGAAGAGTACAGAAGAGGGAACAAATCAACAAAATTACTCAGAAATATAAAGTGATAAAAGCAATGCGTAGTATATGAACGATCAGGAGCTATCATGCACTATCGCAAATAATAAACTAATATCAGCATAAGCAGAAAAACGTAGAATATATGCAGATAAATATAAAGGAAAAGTACAAAATAAGCGATTGATGACCCAAAATAGTTTTATCGAGAATTGGGAAACTAGGCAAAAGGAAATGAACCACCACCAAAAAAGGAGAGATACATTTTGGTGAAATATCTATGAAGATCTTGTGAAACAAAGATGCTGAATGGATAAAGAATAAGAAGCTCTAATGTACAGGATATAAAATGGGATGAAGTAATTACCAGAGAGACTGAAACAAAGTTAAGAAAAACTCTTAATTGGAAAACCCCAGACCCAGATTGAGGAACTAACTTCTGGTTAAAGTATTAATATCTTTACATAAAGATTTAGCCATGAGTAAGAAAGTACAGTTGTGCAAAATCTTAGCAAAATGGCAGATGTCTCTCTCTTCACTGTTGCAGTATTCCTTACAATAGGGATTCCCTGCCAAGGGCAGCCCGACATCCTGCCAGTATACCAAAGCACTTTAGGTTGCTAAGGGTACGCTGTACGTAGTGTACAGTGTAGGGCAAAAGGTGCTGTCTTGGATGTACCATCCTCAGAAATGAGAGCCACAGTAGGAATGCCAGTCCAAGGATAAGAGACGTAACAAGCATATTCAGGACAGAAAAGAACCGGGGGGGTGAATACTGCAACAGTGAAGAGAATGACATATACAGTTATGGTAAGGTTTTACACAACTGTACTACATCTTTCCATTTCACTGTCACAGTATTACTTACAAAAGGAGAGTGTAAAAGCTCAGGAAGAGAGGAGAAATGACCAGCAGAGCCCTCTTGGAACCCATAAAGGATGGCCCTAGCAAACCCAGCTTGTAGTAGTTGGTAAAAGTATACACAGAAGTGCAGGTAGCTGCCTCAAGAATAGAGTTAGTATCTAAACCCTTGAAAAAAGCACCAGAAGATGCCACAGCCCTAAAAGAATGAGCCTTAACAGAAGGAAGGTTCTTGCCATGAAAATAATAAAAGAAATGGCTTTAGATATCCAAGAAGAAATAGTTTGCTTGGAAACAGCCAATCCTAATGATCTAGGATGAAAGGAAACAAAAATCCAATCAGTTTTGCAAAAAGCTTTGGTCTTAACCAAATAAAATTTGAGTTGTCTATGCACATCTAAAGTGTGCAAAACTTTCTCACTAGCACATTGTGGAGAAGGGAAAAAAGTGGGCAAATGAATAGACTGATTAAGAGACAACTCATTCACCACTTTGGGCATAAAACGATTAGTAAGTACAGACACCCTGTCCTTACGGAAAACTAAAAAAGGAGTAACAGCCATAACAGCTTGTAGCTTGCCCATTTGGCAGAAGGGCCAACAAAAGAACAGTCTTCCAAGAACAAACCTGCAAGGAAGCTGAAGCTGGAGGCTCAAAAGGAGTCTGGGTCAATTTATCCAAAACAAAATTAACGTCCCAGGAAGGAGGGACAGGCTCCCTGGGAGGCCTAATATGATGGTCCATGCTGTGTTGTAACATGTGATTGCCTTTGGCTAACTGCGGAAGAGGGAACCAATGTTGTCTGGACTAAATGGGAGTCACGGGCAAGGTTTTAAGAGCATCCTGCATTTTAGGAGCATCCTGATTTATCTTGAGCAGAACTTTTGGAATGAGAGGAAGGGGAGGCATAAAGAAACATCCCCTTCCAGGAAAAAAGAGAGCATTCACCTTCCAGACCAGAGGACATAGGACTCTGGCACAAAAAACAGGAAGTTGTTTGTTCAGAGGACTTGAGTATCCACTGGTGAAAAATGTCCAGAAACATCCCTGTGGAGCCTCCACTTGTGGGATTGTGATATGGGCCTCCTCAGAGAGTCTGCCACAATGTTCTGACCTGAGGGAATGTAAGCTGCCTAAAGCATCACTTGATACTGGATAGCTAGCTTCCACACTTGAAGTGCTAACCTGCAAAAGGAGACAAGAAAGATAGTGTTCCCCCCCCTTTCTTGTTGACATACCACATCACTGTGGTATTGTCTGCAAGTACCTTGAGGGGCCCTGGAGTGAAGAGGATGAAATGTTTGAAGAGCCAATAGAAGACCTCATCTCTGACATTGATGTGGTCTTTCTTTTGTCGAAGAGATCAGAAGCCCTGCACTTTGACAGCTGAATGAATCCCCCCCCATCCCATGTCTAAAGAGTCTGTGAACAGCTCCTGACAGGGACTGGAGGTTAAAGAGGAAGCCCTTGATTGGGTGGCAACTGCTGATCCACCACTGAATTTTCAGCTTGAAGCATGGAAGAAGAGGAACTAAAACATCTAGAGGATGAAAGTGTTAAAGCCGAAACCACTGAAGCTTTCTCAAATGGAGTTTGGCTACAGGGAACATGGGAATGGTGGAGGCCACAAAACCTAGAGCTTGTAGAAATTCCCTAGCTGTAATGAAGGCCAGAGGAAGAAAGGATTGAAAGAAGGCAATAAGAGTCAAGTCCTTGGGAGGAGGCTGGGATGCCAGCATCCCAGAAACTCATGATCCTGAGGAGGAGTCAGGAAGGACTTTTGGAAGTTTACAGTGAACCCCAGGTTTTGCAAGACATACATGGCAAAATGAAGATGAGACAGTAGAATCTTTGGAGAGGATGCCTGAAAAAGTAAGCTGTCTAGGTAGGGAAAGATCTGTAAACCCCGTAGCTGGCAAAAAGCAATCACAGGAGCGAGACATTTGGTAAATACCCCTGGGCAGTACAGAGGCCAAAGAGCAAAGCAGAGAGCTGAAAATGTCAGAAAGCAACAGAGAAACAAAAACTTCCTGAAAACTGGATAAATATGGATATGAAGATAAGCATCCTTGAGGTCCAGAGAAACTAAAAAAAAACGAAGGAAGTAGCAGAGGAAATTCTAAGTTATGTACTCACCATAACTAGGCATCTGTGTTGTCCAATTTCATTCTTCCTCACTTATGGGGTTTGGATCCGATCCATGGCTCGAGCTCGGCCACATTTACCAGAATATAGATCCAACTCTTCATCTTCTCCCTCTACCCATAATGCCCTACTCCATATCCCTGCTGTGTAAGATCGTGTTTGCTGCTCTATTCCCCAGTAGCAGAAGAGAGACAGACATATCCAGATAGAAAAGGACAGGGCTCCGACCTGGAACTGTAGGTTCCAAACACAGTCCAACAGGCCCTTCCAGAAGAAAAATGGATGGGAGATGGATTGAAGGGGAGTTGAGGAAGAATGAAGATGTACAACACAGGGTGAGTATATAACTTATAAATCTGATGTTGCCCTTTTCATTCTTTCTCACTTATAGGACAGAGTCCCCAGCTACGTTGATCTTCGGTGGCCCTCATGGAAGGATACTCCGTAGTACTGTTGAACCAAAGGAAGCTCTATTTCTAGATATGAGGTCCAATTTGTAATGTGAAACAAAGGTATGAGACTTGGACCATGTGGCTGCTCCACAAATGTCATCAACAGACATTCTTGATCAAAAAGCAGATGTAGTAGCCATGGATCTCCTTGAATGAGCTTGGGGAGGTTTTGATAATGTCATACCTTGTTGAGAGTAAATCCAGTCTGTAATCCATTAGCTAGGGTAACTTTAGAAACTGGTTTGATTTGGAGAGAAATATACAAAAAGCTGGTCTGACTTTCTAAACTGCTTTGTCCTGTGAAGGTAAAAAAGTAGTAGTCTGTGCACATCAACAAGGTGCATCATGTACTCTCCTTTATTGGAAAAAATGGAAAGAAAACTGTCAAATGAATGGACTGGTTGATGTTATTTGGGAAGCCAGTTTAGGCAAAACAGAGGGGGTTTAGTCTACATGGAAACCCTATCTTTATGAAAAACAATGTTAGTTTTTTTTGCTGAAAGAGCCTGGAGTTCAGATATTCTTTTTGCTGAAGTTACAGCTACCAAGAAAACAGTCTTCCATGACAGAAATTTTAGATCAGATTTATCTGATGGTTCAAAGGGTTTTTGTGTTAAACCTTAAAGTACCGCTCTTCCAAGATGGCTGCACATTGAACAGCTTAACTCTAGCTCCCCCAGTGTGAAAACAGAAACTCAACAGAGAAGGCCAGTAGACTTGTGTGTTTAGGGGTAAATTTCAGTAACTGTCTAGTAATTGTACTGCCTGGATGCAGGAAAAATGAAATACAGAGCACCTGGTTAAAAAACAGCTATCAAAAGTGAGGAAGAAATGCTAACTGGGAAAGTCCTGCAGCTGTTCAGCAAAAAAGAATACAACTTCCAGACAGGACTTCCAGTAACCTACAGGAAGAAACAAGCCAACTGCACACAGACCTGGTTAAAATAACGGGAGTATATCAACACAAACAACAAAAGGCTGGAAAAAATGGAAGAAGCTTTTATCAGACATTCAGATGAGGTGATAAAGCTGCAAAAATCAGAGGCTGAAATGAAGAAAAAGGCTGACTGAATACGATAATGCCTAAGAAGATATGTATCTAAAAATAACAGAATTAGAGGACAAAGCACGCATATGAGAATATGAGAATGCCTAGGAAGAGATGTTTCTAAAAATAACAGAATTAGAGGACAAAGCACGTAGGCAAAACCTGAGATTGTCAGCTAAATCAGAGAAGCTGGAAGGAACAGACTGCATTAATTTTATGAAAGTACAAATAAGCAACTGGACTGGTATTCCACAGCAGGAGGCATTGGTTGAAATGGCACATTGTATGTATGCTCCAAACATGGCTATGAGAAAGCAACCTTTAATAGTACAGACGCAAGACTACCAGTAGAAGGAGCTGATTCTGACAAAACACAAAGTGGGAGATAGCAGAGTGTTTGTGGAGAATGATTACTCATTGTATACCAGCATTCCACTATTCAAAGAATGTCAAGACACAGGTGAGAGATTCAAACTGCTGTACCCAGCTGTCTTCAAGGTATTCTTCCCTTGTGGAACAAAATCATTTTTTGATAAAGTACATGCTAAGGAGGAAATAAAGGTTTGTTCAACAAAAAGTGAGCAGTGAA
The DNA here is from genome assembly GCF_019279795.1 of Protopterus annectens. Taxonomy (NCBI): domain Eukaryota; kingdom Metazoa; phylum Chordata; order Ceratodontiformes; family Protopteridae; genus Protopterus; species Protopterus annectens. The sequence continues at coordinate 866,096,298 of NC_056735.1, forward strand.
ACAGGAGGAGATTCTGCTTTTTGTTCTTTTGGTAATAAAGGCCACAGAGAAACTGTATCTGTTAAACCTTTTTCACTGTTTCAATGGAATGGAATGGAAAATGTTAGAGATAATGAAGGAGGCAAGAGAGTTGACTAGAAGAATCAAGTGTTTGTTGGAAATGAAGCATAGAAATGACTTGGGAGGTGGAGATGAACAGTAATAAAACATGTAACAATTACAATACATCAATTATCTTTGTGAAATATGACAGAACAAGAAAAATCTAGTAATATTGGACTTTTTCAGAATTTCCTGGACTTGTGGGGACTCTAAAGTATATGCCCTACTTCATGTAATTAATGTTCAGAAAAATGCTTTGGGGAGAGGAAGAGGGGAGAAAGTTAACTAAGTAAAGAAAAAAAACACATTTCTTAATAGTACTATTTTTGTGGTGTATGGTTTTCTCGGCATGCTATAAAGTATCATTTTCTCAAATATTTTTTAAGTGTAATGGGAATTCTAAACAGGTGCTGCTGATATTTTTCTTCTTTCTTCTTGTTCAGTTTTAACAACTGTATGCACTATAATGTAAAAAAAAAAAAAGCCTTGTTAATTTTTTTTTTATTTAATATTTTATTACTGGGTTGGTCTGACTGGGCAATCAGGTGCCTGTTTTCAGCGGAGACCCAGGGAGAAAAGCTCCACATACATAACAATCATAAAAAATACAAAAGCTCCACATATATGATAAAAATACAAAAGTCAGAGATGAGTACAAATTAATAGAGCAAACAACAGTATATCATACCACAGTATGATGAGAAGTTACTGAAGTGTACAATATATAGTGTACAGTAGTAGAACAGAAAATACAATGTATTTGAGTAAGAAAGTTCAGTAATAATATATACATGCATTTAAAAATACAATTCGTTATGGTAGTTTTTTTTCTATGTGTTTGACCTTTGAGTAGTGCCAGAGGAAGATTTATCTTAATGGTGGTGGTAGGGCTAGCCATGGTCAGTACAAGTACATTGCCAGATGAAACTGAGGTGGGCTTTTAATTGGGTTTTAAAGATGGGAGTGCTGATTTGCAATCTGATATCTGGTGGAAGAGAATTACATATTTTAGCAACTGTGTAGGAGTAGAGGGATTCAGCAGCACTGTATTTACACTTGGCTACTTCAAGAAGGGCTTTGTTTGTGGATCTTAGTTGGCAAGCAGAATTGTGAAAGTTGAGTAAGCCTGAGATATCAGGAATCTTGTTTGGGTGGTACAGCAAATAATGAGCCACAGTGAGCTGGTTATAGTTTAGTAAGTTGAGGAGTTCTAGCCAACCTAATTTGTTTTAGTGAGTGAAAGTGGTGGGAGCGGAAATTCGAGTTGGTTACAAATCTAGCTATTTTATTATAGCACATGGACAATTTGTGTAGATCTGTCTTGTTAAGGTTTGTTAATACAGGGAATGCATAAAGCAATGTAGAGAGAAGGTGAGTTCTGGATATAGTAATTTTGGTGTTTTTGGTTAGACAGTTTTTGCAGCGGTATAGGATTCCGTTTTTTATGGACTTTGGATATGGTTTGTGCTGTATGTTTGTCAAACTTTAGGTTTTGGTCAAGTATTACACCAAGAAGTTTAGCTTGTGATACTGTGGAGATTTTGGTGTTACTGGAAGAAGTGCGAGAGAAAAGAGAAGAGTCAATATTTTTGGTAGGGTGGAAAAGCATAAGTTGAGTCTTATTGGGGTTATCTATTAGTTGCAAGTTTTTTTAACCAGTTTTCGATATTGGAGAAGGCCTCTTGGGTTTTAGTCTGGAGTGTTTGGAGTGTGGGGGCTGAATAGATCAGTGTAGTATCATCTGCATATTGGACTAATGTATCTTGCTGGGTGGCAGTGTGGAGAGTGTTTGTAAAGATATTAAACAGTAGGGGTGCCAGTATGGATTCTTGTGGTACACCTACTGCTACTGGGAGAAGGGGGAGAGGGAATTATGCCACTTAATTGCTTGTTGACGGTTGAATAGGTAGTCTGGAAACCAGAGCAACTAGGGTTGTTTAGGTTGAGTTCGGCTAAGATAGTAAAGTAGTTTGCTGTGGGATACTGTATTGAATGCTTTGGACAGATCAATGAAGGTGGCAGACGCTAGGTTTCCTTGGTTCCTATACTGATTGACAGTGCTGGTGAAGGATATGAGTGCTGTGGTGGTGTTATGGAATGGGCGAAAGCTGTGTTGGATGTTGGTGAGGAGACTATTTGTAAGTAAATGTATCGCCACCTGAGAATGGATACATTTATCAAGGATTTTTGATAGGGGGATAAGATTGCTATGGGGCGGTAGTTGGTAAGTTCAGTTGAGGGACCACCTTTGTGTAGGAGTATTACGTAGGAGATTTTCCAAAGGGCTGGAATTGTATGCTTGTTGATAAACTGGTTGACAAGTATCAAGATGGGATAAGCTATAGCACTAGCAGCAATTCTGAGGTATTCTGCAGGGACACTGTTGATTACCAAAGTGGTGGGTTTTAGTTTAGTGAGGTGCTTGTATATTGTGTTGGTAGGAACTGGTTTGAGAGTGAATGGAGAGTATGAGTTTGGGTTGCTGACTGGTTGCAGGAGAGTGCATGGCTGGCTGTTGCTAGTTAGATTAAGGATGGAAGAAGTGTAGTAGTTATTAAATTGGGTAGCTATCTCTAGATTATCTCCACTGACATTGGGGGGAGGGGTAGTGGGTTTGCCTGGTTGTAATACTTGGTTGACAACTGCCCCAAATTTTGGGGTTAGTGGTATATTTTACTTGTAGCTCTGTGTAGTGATTTTTCTTATCTTGCCTTATCTGTTTTTTTGCTTTATTACATAGTTCAAGGAAAATCTGTCTGTTGTGATACCATGTACCCCAAGCTTTATCCCTAAGTTTGAGAAGGGTTCTTGTGTTTTTAATGAGCCATGGGGCTGGGTTGGTTTTTATTCGAAATGTCTTTAAGGGGGCCATCTGATTTAACACGTTTAAAAAGGTGGAACTGAAGTATTCCACTGAATTGTCTAGTGTGAGGGTTGCTAGGGGAGCCCAGTTGCAATACCTTATTGCATTAACAAAATGCTCAGGTATGATTTTTCTGAATTACAGATTTCATGTAAGATGGTTGTTTTAGTGGTTTTGAGTTGCTGTCTTAATATGAATGTGGGTAAATAGTCATTAAGCCTAGTTGGTACTCTACCGTAATATTGGGCAGTAGATGAGTTGTTTGTAAGGATCCAGTCTAGTATGGATCCCTTGTTTGTATTTTTGTCAATGCAGGTGGGTGTTTGGATAAGTTGAGTATAGGAATACAGGTTGATGTGATTAAGAGGGGATAGTTGTGTTGATGAATTTCCAGTCAATGTTAAAGTCCCCTAGGAGGAGTGTCTCTTGTGGGAAGTTTGCAGATGTCCAGTTTAGTATAGACTCAAGAGTAGGTATGTAAATACCCACTAGGTTTAATTGCTTCTGTTGATGGATTTGAATTTTGGTGAATAGTTTCTGCATTGGTAAATGTTGGGATTTCTTTATGTATACAAGGTCTACCTTGAGGATGTCTTGAACAGTAGGGCAACACCTCCACCTTTTTTAATAGTTCTATCAACCCTGATTATTTTATACCCTGGGAGAAGTATCTCACTGTCCTTAATGTGGGGTTTGAGCCAGGTCTCTGTAATAAGTGTAACGTCTGTGTTGTAAGCGGAGAGTGTGGTGTGTAGTTCATCCGTTTTGTTCAAGATACTTCTAGTGTTCATACTAAGTATAAGTAGGTCAAAGGACTTTTTACAGTTAATTGCATGTTGGATGTTTGGACTAGTGAGGTTGGTAGTATCAGTTGTGGGGCCTGGGTTTAGGTGTATATCACCACAAATCTGGAGCTGTGTTTGCAGGAATATACACAGAGATTGAATTTTGAATAGAAGTTTAGTTAATCTGTTGAGTGTAGTGGAAGGTAACAACCTTTAAGAGAAAGCAAGTACATGAAAAAAGTATATTGAATATCATAAAGCTTTTTTTCTAGAAAATGAATGTATACTTAGTACCAGTTCTGTATCTGGCCCTCATGTCTCCACACAAACAATCTAATAAAGAGAAAGCAGCTGTCTGGTTTTCATGTCTCTATAGTGACAATCTGATAAAGATTGGGTGGGGTAAAAAAAAAAAAAGAAAAGAGTAACTGGCTAGGAGATAATGTTCTCTGAAACCATTCAGGGTTTTTTCCCAGTTGGGAGAGCTATAAAGATGAGACAAAACCAGTTAGCACTTAGTAGAAGCACAGGCTGCACTAGGCGTCTTAGCATGGATAACCTTTCTTTTACATTAACTCAAGTTTGTGAGTGTGGCTGTCAGTTTGGGACATTTTTTTCTATTAGGAGGGCAAAACTTCACTATTTGAAGATGTACATAGCTTTGTCTGTTAGCATTAACAGGTTTGGGAGGTAATGGAGGTTTGATTTTTTTTTGAGGGATTTCAATAAACAAAAATTTTGTAAGATGTGACATAGGCTCAAATGGATATGACAAGAGACAACAATATAAAAGTTCAACCAGCCAGTGTATGCATGTAACACAAAAGCTGGAACTAGACATTTAAAAAAAAGTGTTGTATATAAAATATGGGAATAATAACTTTTTAATACAATGATGTTTTCTGTAATGTCTTTAAATGTCAATAGTCTCATGGATAAATATAAAAAAGAAAGAACAGTAACCATATAAAAATGTTGAGTACAAATACTATGTTACAGGAAACACACTTGGAAAGAAATGAATATGTGAATTTGACAAAAAAAAGTTTTCCAGAATGGTGATTCAGTGGAATATCTGGGACAAACGAAAAGAGGAATACATATATTAATGGCAAGAGGAAATCCAACAGTGATAGAAGAGAAAAAAAGATGACAATGGCAGATTTGTAGTACTAAGGGGCTATTGGCAAGGTAGGAGGATTACAATGGCATTCCTTCTAAAACTGCTATAATGGAGCTTAAGAAAATTCTGGAAGAAATAATCGGCTTTCAGCAAGGGATATTACTTATAGGTGGGGTCTGGAATTTGATTTGCAGGGAGGCCCAAAAGGGAAGGTATGACAAAAAAGTGTAGATTTTTGAAGAAATTTATGAAAATATTTGGCATGGAAGATGTGAATTCAGTAACAGGAGTTTGGAGTGAATTTATATATTATTTCCAAGATATAAAAACTGGGCTAAGGTAGACAGAATTTATATTTCACAGGAACGTGCATTTAACTGTAGGTCTTAATACAAACTCAATAACTATTTCAGATCATGCACCAATAATAACAAATAAAAACCCAGGGTAATGAAATAAAAATGAGACAAGGGTGTTTTCCCACCTATCTGATGAAGAGAGAGGAATTTAAAGAATGGGTAGGGGAGATTATTCAGGAGCGCTTCAGGACAATAGAAATTATTTAAATATAGCTAGGGAGTGGGATAAAATTATGGTAGAGTTTAAAAACAGGGTGAAAAGAAAGGGAGCTATGGTTAAGAAAAAAGAAGTTACGTACTTACCATAACATTCTATGTTTGTTGTCCATCTCGCCATTCATTCTTACTGGATGGGCTCGGATCTGATCCTCAGCTCCAACTATGCTGAATATACCAGCTTGAAGTCTTTAACTTGGCTTGTGGCAGGAAGGTATCCCATCATGCAGTGGTGTAATTCCCCAGATGTTGTTTGCTGCCAATTATAAATAATCTGTGAAAACTACCAATGATACATCAGGTATAGAAACAACAAGGAAAAACTACAAAGGAGCTCCTTAGAAAGGAAGGAAAACCTCACCTCTAGGTCCTCTAGGAGGTCCTTGGCTGGGGGAAGGTGGGAGGGTCGCAAGAATGAATGGTGAGATGAACAAACATGGAACGATATGGTAAGTATGTAACTTCTTTATGTTATGTTGTCCTATCTCGCTTTCATTCTTACTGGATGGGACAGCATCCCTAGCACCTTTTCCCTGGGTGGCTCACGAAGAGCACCTTTGAGCACAGTGGAACCAAAGGAGGCCCTGTCCCTGGAGGCCAAATCCACTTTGTAATGAGTAATTAATGTATGTGGAGTTGCCCACGTAGCAGCAACACAAATACTGTCCATTAACAATCTGGCCAGGTAAACAGAGGATGCTGGTAATGCTCTGGGTGAGTGGCCCTTAACTTTGAATGGTAAGTTCTTGTCATTTGAGGAGTATATAAAGGTAATGTAATTTGAGAGTTAATTTGAAAGCGTAATTTTTGAAACTGGCATGCCCTGGTTTTGCTTCAAAAAAGGAAATGAACAATTGATCTGTTTTTCTGAAATCTTTAGTTCTATGCAGATAAAACCTAAGCTGACTATGCACATCCAACTGGTGAAGTTTGTACTCTGCCTTGTTGCTATGATTGGGAAAAAACACTGGGAGCTCAACAGATTGATTTAGATTGGTTTGGGAACAAACTTTTGGCATGAAGGATGGATTAGTACGTAAGAATACTCTAGCGCGATGGAAAATTAGATATGGTGGCTTGACAGTCAGCTTGCAACTCTAAGACTCTTCTTGCAGATGTAATGTCTACCAGGAGAATAGTTTTCCAAGAAAGAAATCCGAGATCACAAGATGAGGGCTTGAAAGGAGGTAAAGTTAGGTGAGTCAGGACAAAAATTCAAATCCCATGGAGGAAGAAGCCCTTTAATGTATGGTCTCAATAAACAAGTGCCTTTTAGAAATGCTTTACACAACTTGTGTGACATCAGGTTAGGAGTATATTCTCCAATGTGGAAATTAGATATTGCAGCTAGTTGGAACTGTAGCTGCCGTCGAGTCTTGCTGAAAAAGTTCCGCAAGAAATTCCAAAACTGAACTGACTGGAGTAGAGAAAGGGACAATGTTTTTCCCTTGTGCCCAGTAGGAGAACCTCTTCCATTTACTAGCATATAACTTTCTTGTCGAAGCCTGGAGAGAGGATACCAAAATGTGTTTTACTGCTGGTGTGAAGTCTTGAAGCCTAAGTTTGGAAATGGAGCAGCCATGCTGTCAAATTGAGGGTTTGGAGAGCAGGATGAAGAGTTTCAGATATATGAGTCTGGAACTGGGTCCAGAACCCAGGGCTTCTCTCCTCTAGGTGAGGCCAGAGAAAAGGGAACCAAATCTGACAAGGCCAGTATGGCGTAATAAGAATCAGCCTGCTTCCCAAAAGTTTTGCTTTCTGGATGACTTTGGGTATGAGGGGAAAGGGAGGAAAAGTGTACAGAAGTCCCGAGGGCCAATCGTGAATGAGTGTCTCTCGGTGTCTCCCCCAAAGGGGGGATTAGAGCAAAGTAGCTGCTGCATTTGGCATTCATGGGAGTGGCAAAATGATCACAGCAAGGCTGGCCCTATTTTCAGATCTCTTCTGCTATGTCTTGGTTTAGAGACCATTCGTGAGGCATTAAAATCGCCCTACTGAGCATGTACACTATCATGCTGGATTTCCCCGGGATATGCACTGCTATAAGAAAACGTTGGGAAGAAATAGCCTATTGCCATACTCTCAGCGCCTGTCGAAAAAGAGGGTGTGCTCTGGTTCCTCCTTGTTTATGTACCAGACTACAGACATGTTGTCTGACTGGACTGCAATCATTCCTAGTGGAAGAGAGCCCTGGAGTGCCTGCAACACTAGGAGCACTGCTCTCATCTCTAGGACACTGATGTGCAGATGGGCCTCGGGTTTTTGCCATGTGCCTTGGACCATCCTTCCCAGATAATGCCCCCCCCCCACTCTACCTGGGTGGCGTCCATGGTCACTGTAGCTACAGGTAGCTGTGGGACAAAGGGTCATCATATGGTCGCCTGGTTGGACTGAAGCCACTACAGGAGATCTCTCTTGCATGAGTCTGTGATCCTGACTAGGTGAGACATGGGAAGTTCTTGCAACGACCATTGAAAAAATAAAAGCCACTGAAGAATTCTCATATGCATTCTGGCTAGGGGAACCAAGATGATCGTTGAAGCCATAGTCCCTAGGAGTTTCAAAATTGCCTTTGTCTTTTCTTTGTTTCTGGATAAAAGGTTGACTATTTGTTGTCTGAGAACAGAAACCCTGTCCTGCAGAAGTCGGGCCACATTGAGACTGTGTTGAGATCTGCACCTATGAATGTAATATGTTAACAGGGCAACAAGGCAGACTTTTTGTAAATTGACTGTAATCCCTAACTGGGAGCAAGTTTGAAGAGTGGTGTCCCTCGCCTGTTGAAGTAGATGGTTGGTGGTGAAAATAAAGAGCCAGTCGTCTAGTTATGGAAACTCTTGGAATCCCAGACATCTCAAGTGAGCCGTGACTACTGCCATGCATTTGGTGAACACTCTGAGGGCTGTAGTGAGACCAAAGGGCAGAGCTCGAAACCAGCCAGAAGCGCAAGTGACTCCTTGATGCTCTGTCCATTTTCATGTGGCAATATGCATCCTGGAGGTCTATTCAGCACATCTAATTGTCTTTCCCTAAAAAGGGAAGAATCGACTGCAGTGTCACCATTTGGAACTTAGACTTCTTCACAGATTCATTTAGCTTGCTGAGATCCAACATGGGTCTCCAGTCATCTGTTCTTTTTGGCACTAAAGAATCTTGAGTAAGTTCTGAATTCTGTCTGGTCTGCGGGGACTTCTTTGATGACTCTTTTGTCTAGCAACTTTTGAATTTCTACATTTGCTTGTTCCCTTTGACTGGGTGGAACATCTGGGATTGTTTTGATCTGTGGGGCAGGATGGCAAAAGTGAATGGAATAGTCTCTGGATATTATACTATGTACCCACTTGTCTCTTGTGATATCATACCAGGCTTCTGGGAACAAAGAAACTCGGCCTCTGACTGTCTCCAGAGTACAGGAGATGGGCGTTCTTTCAGGAGCACTGGTAAGGCCAGCCGCGAAAGGAATTGCGGTCACCCTGGTTTTGCGGACCTCCACTGCCTCTAGGACAGCGTCTATATTGCCTCCCCCTCTGCACCTGGGGAAGGCGTCACCTCGTCCGTTTTGAAAAAAACCCTGGGATCTTTTGAACCACATTTTCCCACTCTTCTGATCTTTAGGATAAGGTCTTGAAGGACTGGAAAAACGTACCCCAATGGCAGAGAGAGTTTTGTCTTCCTGCCCGCATCTGGTGAGTGTGTCCTTGACTTTAGGTCCAGAAAGTGAAGAACCATCAAAAGGGGCATTGCTAAAGGTAGACTTGAAGGGCTCCGCAAAGTTGCACAAGCACATCCAGGAGTGCATCCTCAGGGAAACTCCAGCACCCGCTGCCCTGCTCGCTCCATCTGCAACACAGGATATTAGCCTCATGGAGGAATTAATGATGGAATTTAAGGTAGATAGCTGAGAAGTGACCTTTTCTGACAACCCCTCCCGCAGCCAATGAACCTTGCAGAGCATCTCCTAACTTCTTCAGGAGATCTCTTTGTACCCTCATAAAGTGTGAAAGATAGTTCAGCGATCTAAGGGAAAATGTCGTTGACGAAAAAACACGCTTCCCGTATATGTCCACTGTCCGGGAGTCCTTGTTCAATGGATGGACAGAAAAGGGTGCTTCAGAAAGTTCCTTCTTGGTTGCTGCTGCTGCCACCACCATAGCATCTAGAGGGATGCCTTTTGTGAGAAATTATTTTTCCGCAGGTGCTGACAAGAACTTATTTGGCCTCATAGGGACTGGTTCCATAGTGTTTGGTGACTCCCATGCCTTTCGACTAACCAAGTCCAGTAGCTCATTGAAAGGTGGTGACACCAGGAGGTTGAAGGTTGAGATCCAAAAGCCTTCAGGTACACCGACTCCTCATCAGAAGGGTTGATGGATTTCCAGCTGCCTCTCTGTTTCAGGATCTCTAAAATATCTGTGAAGGCGGTATCTTCAGAGGTCGACCATGGGGACTCTTCTGACTCATCGAGGTCAGTGTCAGAGGTGATGGACTCATCAGGGGGAGTCAATATGCTTCCTCTTGCATGTTCTCTTCCAAGGGGCTCTTCAGAAGGGCATTCTGAGGAGGTCTCGGAAGAGTGGGGCTCACCCAATGGGGCTCTCTGAGGCTCTGGATCTCTGCTGTTCTGTGGAAGGGGTGGTGCTGAGAGACGCCGATACTTTGGAGGGAAGAATACTAGTATCCTTGTGTAGAGCTGTAGGAGGGGACAGCACACTCATCAGCTCGAAGGCAGATCCCTCTTGGCTCAGAGGACACCTCTGGTTCTTAGGAAACAGAGAGAATCCCTGGCTCCAAGGAGATCAGCTCCGCGCCCGAAGTAAGAGCAGAGCTCAGCCGAGCAGAAGCTCAAGAGTGGTAAACTCGGAACTGAAGAAACTCTGGTCCGAGCGTCCCCCCCGGAGCCAACTGGAGAGCTTCGTCCCCTATACACTCCAGATGGCACTGAGAGAGTTGGAGCAGGTATTGGTTCCGAAATCTCCAGAAGGGGTCTTGGAACCAAAGAATCTACAGCAAGCGGTACCTGGCATTTCAGCTCTGAAGATCCAGCTTGGCTCTGAGGAGGAATCGTAGTGGATGTAATAGTCTTAGCTGGCTCCAGAACAGACTGGGTCGGAGCCTAAAACAATTTAGCCAGCGTAGGCGACTTCAAAAGTCTGCGCACCACCCTGTCAACGTCATCGTCCGATAAGCTCCTAGAGGACCTGGAGGACAGGGTTGGTGAGCGAGATCACTCAAAATGGGAGATCATAAGGTAGCGGAGACCGGTAACAAGTCAGCTGACCGGCTCCTAAGAAGAGTCTCTTTCAGCTCCGAAGGCCTTGCAGCCGAAGGACTAGATTTGTCCAAGTCAATGATCTCAGTCGGTTCTGAGGGATGTGGAGCAGAGGAGATCAATCCAACAGAGGTTTTTGCCAATTTTAGCGGAAGGTCCGACTGAGCCGCAAAAGCTGAAGATGGCCTTTTTGAAGCCTCACTCTTAGACGAAGGGGATCTACTGGAAGAGGAAGTGCTATGTAGAGCCTTCTCAAAGGAAGGTTTCAGGAGCCCTTTGAATACAAGCTTTCTCTTTCTCTCCTGCAGAACATGGGAGCTAAAGGAGTGACAAAAGGTACAAGTTTTCCTGGAGGTGAATGGCCCCCAAACAATAGACACAAATGTTATGCTCATCAGTGATGAACATCTTTTGAGAGCATTTTTCACACTTTTTGAACCCTGAAGGCTTGGGTTCCTTTTCTTTAGTTTCCTTAAACATTTTAGGAAACGACACTAGAAAACTACAGGTAAAGCTTTAACACACCTTTAGAAAAAAACTAACACACACACACAAAATTTTGTCTGAAACAGTATTACCACACTATAAAACACTACAAACACATCTACAAGATAGGAACAAGGAGAACAACTCTACCCTCTAAATTAGACGGGCACTAGGGCCGCTAACTCAAATGGACCTAGAAGAGTTGCGAGCAAGAGGAATTCATAACAGGAAAAATTACCTCTCTAACTGAAACAAGCTAATACAAGTATAAAGCTAACTTCTACCTTAGCACTAAACTACACCACTACCCAAAACGGGAATAAAACAAAAAAGCCTTGCGACTAATGACGGCCACCAAAAGCACACACAGGAAGATAAACAGCACTCGAAAGCAGAGTACACAGCTAAACTACAGAGAAAACCAGTAAAGTACAGTTTTGTACCTACCATAAATGTAGATGTTCGAAGATCCACATTGCTGCAGTCATAACCTGTGGGTAGTCCGCTGTCCGGTCGCCGAATAATAACCAAAGTGCTAGGGGTCGGTCGGTGGTCGCTCGATCTGCATCGATGCACGTAGGTACGGTACGCATGAGCCATCCGACTCCGACCCTTCCAGCCTTCATCCTTTAAGCAGAAAGAAGAAAAAAGCAAAGAAAAAAAAAAAAAAAAAAAAAAAAAAGAAAAAAAAACAATAGCAAAAAACAGCACATAATCACACACAAATCAAAACCCAAGGAGGGAAGGAGAGGGGAAGGAGGGAGAGGAGCAATGATCAGCACACACGCTCCATCTGTAAACAACATTTATAGGTAGGTACAAACTGTACTTCTTTCATCATTGCAGTCTGTTGCTGCAGTCAAGCAAATCCCAGGTAAAGAAAAAGGGAGAGGAAAGGGAGGTTCAAGAGCAAGATACAAAAAGCAGCTGCTATGTAAAACCCCATTTGGAAATCCAAAAGAGAGATTTGGATAAAGAAAAAGAGAAAAATGTTTAGAAAAAGTGTCCAGAAAATCAAACCACTGAGTCCCTATAAAAAAAAAGTAGCTACCAGAATGAGGCCTGATTCCAGCCGAACTTCTTCCATGATGAGAATAACAAAAAAAAAGCAAAAACAAGGCCATCCAGAAATAGTTTGCTTTGACACAGGTTTTTTTTTCCTTGTGAACCCAAGGCAAAAGAAATGAATAACTGTTGAGACTGTTCGAACCCTTTTAGCTCTGCTCAAATAATAACTGCCTGTAAATATCAAGAGTGCAAAATTTTTTTTTTTTTTTTTTTTTTTTTGAGGAGATTTAAAAAGGCAAAAAAAAACAAAAATATTCTATAACGGTTTGGTTCTCTTTCTTGCACTTGCTGCTTTTGCTTTGGACCATGCGCTAAAGAAGAAGACTGGACCATGCGTAGTCATGACGGCTACCACAGTACCATGCGCAGATCTAGAGTGGCGTCCGCACACAGCCATCAGATCTGAAACACATATATTCCGCCAGCCTAACACTTTGGTATTCACAGGGCAGCAGACAGCAGCGGATGTGATGACACATACATCTACCAACTATTAAGCAATTATTAAAGCTAAAAATAGCTTAATAAAGGGAAAAAAGAAGCTTTTTTAAAGGGCACAGCCAAGAAGAGAAACATCCGAACTCGTAAAGCGGCAAATGAGATCTGGGGAATTACATCACTGCATGATGAGATACCTTCCTGCCACGAGCCAAGTTAGAGACTTCGAACTAGTATATTCGGCTGAGTCGGAGCAGAAGATTTTCTCCGAACCCATCCAGTAAGAATGAAGGCAAGATAGGACAACATAAAAAAGTTATGTACTTACCATAACATTTCATCTGAGTAATTAGATTTCATTTGTCATCAACCTGTGGGCTTTGGATCCGAGAAAGCAGTTTCACCAGCATCAGATCCGAGCTCCAAGCTCCTCTCCTTATCCATAATACCACTGCATCTCCTTCCTTCCCTCAGATCGAGTTTGCCACCCAACACATGAGCCCGATCAGCAATACCTGACCCACAAATAAAAGCAAGAGGGTCGCAAAGAGTACTATCTCTTAGTTACTCAGGTGACAGAAGCCAATAACAAGGCCAGGGGGAAGGAGGGAGGAGGGATGGTTGATGACAAATGAAGTGTAACTACTCAGATGGAACGTTATGTTAAGTACATAATTTCTTTACCTGAGGTAGTTAACTTCATCTGGTCATCAACCTGTGGGACAGAGTCCCCAGCTACCATAACCTTGGGAGGCCCTCAAGGAAGGATATTCCGGAGCACTGCGGAGCCAAAGGATGCTCTCCCACTGGAAAGCATGTCCAATTTACAATGAGAAATGAAAGTATGAGACGAGGACAAAGTAGCCACTGAACAAACATCGTCCACGGATACTCTGGAACAAAAAGCAGCTGACGTAGCCATGGACCTGGTAGAATGGGCATGAACCTTCCTTGGAATAGGCATACCTTTATGTTTTGTAAACCTGCAGAATGCAGAGGGAAATCCACTTGGCAACTGTCAAATTGGAAACTGGTTTGCCTAGAAAAGGTCTAGTGAAGGACACAAATAATTGGTCAGATTGGAGAAAGGGCCTTGTCCTGTGTAAGTAGAAATGTAACTGCCTATGCACATCTAACAAATGTAGTTTATATTCCCCCATGTTCTGAAAATTTGGAAAAAAGACAGGTAGATTGATTGATTGATATTTGATTCTGAAGCCACTTCAGGCAAAAAAGAAGGATTAGTCCGAAGTGAGACCCTTTCTTCATGAAAAATCGTATAAGGAAGTTTTAACAGATAATGCTTGAAGTTCTGACACTCTTCTAGCCGAGGTGATAGCCACTAGGAAAGCTGTTTTTCAAGACAAAAATTTCAAGTCCACAGAGGCAGCTGGCTCGAAGGGTGGAGCAACTAATGCCTGTAAAACTAAGGTAAGGTCCCAAGGAGGAGTAGGGTCCTTAACCGGAGACCTTAAAAGAAAGGTACCTTTAATAAAGGTTTTGCAGAGTCTGGAGGAAGCTAAAGACCCCGTGTTTTCACCTACATGGAAATTAGAAATGGCAGCCTGTTGAACTTTCACTGTAGAAGAGCTGGCACCCTGCTGGAAAATGTGTGCTAAAAATTCAAGAACTGCTGGCATTGGAGCCGTAAAAGGATCTAAATCCCTCTGAGAAGCCCAGGTAGAAAAACGCTTCCACTTACAGGGTAAACTTTTCTAGTAGAAGACTTATGAGTTTCCACCAGAATAGATCTAACAGGGGAAGAAAGTCCAGGAGTCCTGGCAATCAATGGAACTGAAGCAGTCAAGCCGTGAGCTTCAGACTTGCCCAGGTCTGGAAGGGGAATCCCCGATGGGTGCGAAATAAGATCTGGGATAGGATCCAAGATCCAAAGAGGAGCTACCAGATGAGACCACAAACAGCGAAACCAGATTTGGCGAAGCCAGAATGGGGCGATGAGGATGACTCTGCTCCCCAACCGATGAGCCATTTGTAAAAACTTTGACATGAGACGTAACAGAGGACAATCATAAAGGAGACCGGGAGGCCAAGCATGGACCAGAGCGCCCCTGGGTGATTCCCCCTGAGGGGAGATCAGAGCAAAGAACTCGCTGCACTTCGCGTTGGAAGGAGATGTGAAGAGATTACAGCAAGGCCGACCCCATTTGAGGAAGATCTGCTCCCCTACATAAGGATTCAGAGACTACTCGTAAGGCATTAGGAGAGTCCTACTCAATTTGTCCACCAGTATGTTGGGCCGACCCGGAATGTGCGTTGCTATCAGAAAACAGTTGGTGGAGATCGCTCATTCCCACACTCTCATGGCCTCTCGACAAAGGGAGTAGGATCTGCTTCCTCCCTGTTTATTGATGTACCAGACCACTGACATATTTTTTGTCTGAATCGCAAAGGTTCCCAGAGGAAGAAAGGCATGAAGGGCCTGCAATGCTAATAAGACTGCCCTCATCTCCAGAACACTGATATGCAGATTGGTCTCGTTCAGTGACCACATGCCTTGGACTGTACTACCTGAGCAACCCCCCCCCCCCCAGTCAGTGGTTTTGTGGTCACCGTGTCTTGGGGAGGGGCTACAACAAATAACCGTCCCTCCACCATCTCCGAAGACTGTAGCCACCAGAGGAGGGACTTCCTGCAACACCTCGCTTATGAGAATCAGATGTGTCAATTGCCGATCCAATAAGGACCACTGAACTGCCATTGTCCACTGCAGAACCCGCATGTGAAGACGAGCACAAGGAAGAAGAGTAATAGTGGCTGCTATGGATCCTAGGGCTCTTAACCCCACTTCGGCTGGAGGAAAGGGATACTGTAAGATCACAAGAATATGAAGTTTCAAGCTCTGAACCCTCTCTGGAATCAGAAAGACTTTGGATTGTAATGTGTCTATTCTCGCCAGGACCTGAACGGGTTCTAGAGAGGACTTGGCTATATTTATTGTGATGCCCAGCAAGTCTGACAACTTCTGGAAATAATCCCTGGCTTGACAGAGAAGATGCTTGGTGGGAGCGGCAAGGAGCCAATCGTCCAGGTATGGATAGACCTGTATGCCCTGAAGCCTCAGGTGAGCCGCTACTGCTGCCATGACCTTGGTGAGCACCATGGGGGCTGTGGTGAGACCGAAGGGTAGGGCCTGGAACTGGTAGTGATTGGCCCCTAGCCGAAAGCGGAGGAACCTCCTGGAGCATCTGTGCATCTTTAAATGGTAGTACGCATCCTGGAGGTCTATTGAGCACATCCAGTCATTTTCCTGCAGATAAGGCAGGATGGATTGCAGTGTGACCATCCGTAACTTTTCTTTGGCAACTGACACGTTTAAAGTGGAAAGGTCGAGAAACGGCCACAAGTCCCCCGTCTTTTTTTAGCACCAAAAAGAACCTGGAATAGATGCCTGATCCGGACTGATCTGGGGGGACAGGCTGGATGGCCCGTTTGCTTAGCAGCTTTACTAGTTTGAGCACTGCTGCCTCCCTTTGCACAGATGGAACATCCAGGAGGTGCTTTGGGGGAAAGGGATGCGTCACAAAGGGAATTGTGCAACCTCTGGATATTATTTGTAGCACCCAACGGTCTGTTGACAAGGACTCCCACGCCATCAGGTGCATCGAAAAGCGGCCCCCGACTGCCTCCAGAGCAGAGCAGTCGGGCAACCCCTCAGGGCTGCTATGCGGGTCTGTCTGAGAATGGTTCTTGAGACCCAAAGTTCTCTGGGACCCCCCCGCGTCTCTGGGCCGGCGTCTGTCTTGTCCCCCTCTGCCTCTAGGAGAAAAGAGTCCTGAGTGTCCCGGGAATACTGAGACTTCCGGAACCACATCTTCTTTTGCCCCCACTGATTTCTGGAAAAGGATCCTTGTGGGTTAGAGAAGCTGATCCTGATGGCAGACAGCGTCTTCCATTCCTTCTCACTCTGGACTAGTGTGTCACAAACATTCTTCCCAAACAAGAAGAGCCGTCATAGGGAGCATTCGCAAAAGACACCTTGAACAGTTCCGGAAAGTTACATAGCCTGAGCCAGGTGTGTCACCTCATGGTAATGCCGGACCCGGCTGCCCGTGCCAATCCTTCGGTGGCATGAGAAAGGAGACGCATGGACGTGTTGGTAATTGCTTTCAAAGTGTCCGTTCACGTAGAGAATGTGCATCTATCCTAGTGATATGGACTCCGGGGGAGACTTAGTGTACTCTTATCAGGTCACGCTGAAGTCTGGTAACGAGGGCCATATAACTCAGCACCATTATACAAAAGATGGCTCTGAAGCACAAGTCTGCTTTCCCAGACGGTCCATTGTCCTGGACTCTCGGTCCAGATGATGGACCGTAGAACTCTCTTGTGCTAGTTCCTTCTTCGTGGCTGCCGCTACCACCATGGTATCCAATGGGGACCCCTTGTTCCAGCTTGGTCTATCTATTGGGGGACTCAAAATTTTATCTGGACGCTTTGGAATTGGCTCCATGGTGTCTGGCTCTTTCCATGTTCTGGTGGTAATGAGGTCCACCAAGGGGTCCGGAGGGGGGAGATGGGACACCCAAGAAGTAGATGGGGCAGTGTCAAATGCCTCCAGAAACACAGACTCATCCGAGGAAGGCTTGGGGGTGGACCAACCCGCCCCCTTGCTGGCGCATGATCTCCAGGTCTCCAAAGAAGACATCCTGGGGGGGGTGTGATCTGGGGGACCCTTCCCCTTCCTCCAAGTCGGACTCCCCTGTGAGAGACTCGGGGGAGTCCATGTGCCTCCTCTTGCACTTGAGTTTGAGAGGAACTTCTTTGGTGGGACTCTCTGGAGAGGACTCACGAACAGCTTGTGGTTCCTCGAGGGGAACAGTCTGGGGTATATTGAGCACGGGCTGTCCCTGCATGGGCAGAATGGCAGAAGACGCACCCAAAAGAGAGGGGGTCGGGGCAGACTCCAAGGAGATGGTCAGGGCCTCGATCCATTAGGGAGAACCCCCTCCACCATGCTGAATGTGGAGGGAGAGAGCACCTCCCGAGCCACTGAAAGAGAGGACGCTCTCCCCGGATCCGACACAGGGATCGGAGTAGAGCCCAAAGGCACTGAAAACCTGAGGGGTAGGCCGTGACTTGACAAAGTTGGAGACGAAGGAGGAAAAACCCAACACCTCAGATATGACACCCAGGCTACGGCTCAGAGAGCTCGGATCCTACCCAGTCGGACCAGACACGCTCAAGGTAACTGCTGGCGTCGAGGTAAATGGTACCATCGGTGCGGACTCTGTGACTCCGGAATCTCTCGGATCCAGGAATGCCGATACCGGAGGACGGATCGGAGGAGGAGAAATCTGGGCAAACAACGGTAGTGAGTTCCCCCCTCTAGAGGGAGAGGGTGCCAGCAAGACCCCCATCTGAAGCTGGGTGCGAATAAACCTTTGCATCATCCTGTCCATGTCGACTTCCAATAAATTCCTTGTCGAACTTGAGGAAACCACAGACGCCAGCCGGGAAGGACGGTGAACGGAGGGCCCTAGACAGAGGCCAAACCTCCTTCGGCTCCAGGGAAAACCTCAGAGAACGGAGCAGAGGGGAACTTGGCCTGCTAATGACAAGTAGCTTGGGAGGAGGACCTGCCGGATGAGAGCATTCCGGGGGTCGCTTCCTTCCCTTTTCTCACTGTCTTTTCTGGACTCCCTTTCCCCAGGTCTGTGGTCAGGATGGTGAGTCCCGGCCTGGGAGGGAGGGGGTCACAATAGTTGTGGTAGAAGCAGTCACAGCCGTGACCGCAGAAACAGTCGCAACAGAAGACGAAGAGACGGCTGCCTCTGTAGAGGGGAGAAGCCCCTTCAAAATCAACTCAGCCCTGAGGTTAAACCCCGTGCATATGGAGCAGTCAGTGGATAAGCGAGCTGCCCCCAAACACACAGAGTGTGGCCATCTGCAGGTGACAACTTATGGCCACACTGTGCATTTTTAAAAGATCAACTTTTGTTGATCTGTCATAATCAAAGCCAACTAGGTACAAGGTACCAAAGGCTGACAACCCAACCCCAGCACTCTCACACACACACACACACACACACACACACACACACACACACACACACACACGCACACACACACACACACGCACACACACACACACACACACACACACACACACACACACACAAACGAGGCGGGAAAGAAGGCCTGCACCAACTACACTACCCAAAATACACCCAGAAAACTGTCCTATCAGCCTGGAGCTCAAGGGATCACGTTGTAGGTGAAGCCACAGCAAATGAGATCTGAGGGAAGGAAGGAAGGAGATGCAGTGGTATTATGAGTAAGGTGAGGAGCTTGGATTTGATGCTGGTGAAACTGCTGTCTGGATCCGAAGCCCACGGGTTGATGACCAAATGAAGTTAACTACTTCAGATCATTATTTAGTGGGACTGACAAATGTTAAAGTACTGCAGACTGGGGGAGCCTCACAGAACAACAGGAGGATCAAATGCAGAAAGCTAAGCAGAAAATAAGGGAATACCTTGGTAATATACATGAGTTGACAAAGACTGCTGTTAAGCAATTGTTTTTTGTTAGTAAAACTACAGCACAAAACCTTTTAGTACAATGACTCAAGCAACGGAAAGTAGAAAGGGTTGTCACCAAGCTTAGGGAGCCTATAATAAAGGAAGGTAGCAAGAGATCCTGTAGACCATATTAGAAATATGCTGGCAATTCTATGAAGGTCTGTATAAAGCAAAGAAGTATGAAATCAAGAAAAGATACAAATGGAAATGTCTATGGAAGAATTAAATAATCCAAGGTTAGAGCTAGATGAGGCTCAATTATTAATGGTTAGGACAGGAGGATATGAAATAAAAATTGTGACCTATAACCAAACTACAGGAAAGTCCCCAGGAATAGATGGCATTCAAGTGGAAGCTAGAAGGGAAAAAAATGATAAAAATCTAGAAGGTCCTGTTTAACAGTATTTTAAGAGAAGGAGTACTAATATCCTGGAAGAAAGCAGTGGTAGCTGTAATACCTAAAGAGGGTAAAGATCCATCATATCCTGCTTCATACAGGCCCATATCAATACTAAACCATGGTTATAAAGTGTTTATTGTCCATAATGGTAAACGTAATGCCAAAATTGATAGATATGGATCAGTGTGGTTTTGTGGAGGTGACGCAATCATTTAACAAAATTAACAGAACATTGAGGATCCAGAGGGAAGCCGAATGTCTGGAAATACCTACTGTTGGTGAGTCTTCATGCAGAGAAAGCATTTGACAGAGTAGGCTGGGACTTTATGAACAGGGCAATGGAAGCATTTGCATTTCCTGAAAAGAATGTAAGGTTGATTAGGAGGATATATGAGGGATCAGAGGTGAAAATTAAAGTGGGTGGGATCCCTCTGATAATTTGCCCTCTTTCTCCTTTATTATTTGCATTAAATTTAGAACCACTGGCAAAGAAAATAAGGGACTCAGAAATTCAAAGATATAACTGCTATGGTAGTCAAGAAAAGCTGACCCTGTTTGGATATGATATTCTTTTATACTGGACAAAACCAGAAAGAGTTTACAGTGTGTTATGGAACATTTTGAGACGGTTTAAAATCTTTTTGGAATTCAAAATTAATGAAGCTAAAGCAAAGGCAACAGAGGTAAACTATATACCCAAATATGAATTGGTTCAGCAATATCTATATTTACGGGGACATGATAAAATGAAATATTTAGGAGTAATGATTAAAATTATTCTGTTGTGACAGCTAAGGATATGTGGAAGACACTAAAAAGATAATACAAAAACTGAGAAAATGGAAGCTTTTTTATATGGATATGGATAGTAAGATACAAGCAGTTAAAATGTTTTTAGTTCCATTAGTCTTATACACTGGTCAGGCTTATTTTTATCAACCAAAAGAGAATCAATAAAGAGCCTTTATATGGGAGGGGAAGATGGTAAGAGTCAAGTCGGATAAACCGATTCTTCTAGTAGAACAGGGCAATTGGGATTACCTGATTTGAAGGAGTATTTCGGAGGTACACAGTTAAGGCTCCTATACATAGCAGAAGCAGAAGACTACAATTCAAAGTGGAAATGGTATGGTGATGGAGGGGGTGGTTCAAAAAAACAAGGAGAGACTGGGATTTTGGATGCAGTCCTTTAAGGAGAATAATAATAATAATCATACAGAATATTGTATCTGTAAAGTAGCAGAAAGTATTCTACGAACTACACCCAGGGAATGAAGAAAGTAGATTCTGCTGATAGGAATGACTGCAATTAGGGATATAGACAATAGGAGGCTGGAACTTATTGGAGAAAACTGTCAAAGGAACAAGGCATTGGGAGTAAGACAATAGAATGGGAAGATGGCAAGAATTTATTTGGACTGCAGGTTGGAGATTGCCTTCTCTAACAAAGATTGATATCAGAGTATAGGCAAAGAGAAAGCAATGGGGGGGGGGGGTCCTGAACAGAAGACTAGCAATGGTAGAGATTTTAGTAGAATTTAGAACAGAAGCTGCCATTAAATAAATAATTAGTAGAGCAAATAAAATATTGCATGATAACTATAAGACTCAAGAGGAAGTTAGACAGGATTGGGGAGAGATCGGATAAGCAATTCATAAAGAAACAATGTGAGGATATATGCAAGTCTTCCAAAATGTGCAACAAAATCTAGAGTTAGACAGCAAATGTTGGAAGTGTGGCGGGAAAGAAAGAGGTAATTGGGAACATATTTTCTGGGAGTGAAGTAAGTTGGTGGACTTTAAGGATTCCCTGTGGAATGCACTGTTTGAGATTCTGGGTAGGCAAATTGGTGTGACAAGGGAGATGACTTTTCAGAGGTATGAGACAGAATTGGATTTGCCTAGACATGGTAAGGCATCGGAACTGTGGGAACAACACATACAGGGGAGGAATGAGGTTTAAAAGAAGGCAGGACTTAAATGAGCTATGTAATGGTAGACTGAAAATGACTGGGTAGATTATAAGCAATGTATAACATTTGCAATATTTGCAACTGGGAGTGTGTCAGTATGGTTTGTAATGTACATGCTTGCAACTAGGATTGTGTTGGTGTGGGTTGTTTTCATTTATTTAAATGTATGATTGACTATGTCATAAGTGATGTTTTAATAAAGATGTTCCTTGCTTAAAAACAAAAAAGCAGCAGGAATTGAATAATGTATGTAATGTTGCTTAGGTTATACGATATATAGCAATATATGTGAAGTATGTTTGTAAATGTAAACTTGTTGGGAGGGTGGCCTAATGGTTAAGGTGTTTGCCTTACAAACACAAGGTGCAGGGTTTGAGTCTCACAAGGGATAATTGGCTAGGCTTACAATGGCTCGCAAGGGCAGTTAGCTTAGTACTAATCTATGAACCTATGTTAATGCAGTTTATTTTTATATAATTGTAAATTTGTCTATGTATGTCACAAGTTATAATTTAATAAAGATGCAAAAAAAACTTCTAGTACAGCAGTTAAGATCCCAAGGCTGTGAGGCATCCTTTATTGGAGGTCTCAAAAGAAAAATGCTTTTCATAAAAGCTTTACACAATCTACAGGAATCCAGGGAAAAAGATTTATTCCCTGTATAGAAGTTTGAAATTGCTACCAACTTAGGTTTAAGTGTAGAGAAGCTAGCCCATTCTTTAAAAAGAATTGTGAAAAAATGAAGAGTAACAAACTGGTGCACAAAAAAAGGATCAATCTCCTTATCTGATGCCCAAATAGAGAACCTTTTCCATTTACTTTTATAAGCTTTTTGGTAGAATCTTTTTGAGAAGCCAAAATAATGCAGCGAACTGGGGGAGAGAGCCTGGACTGTCTATTACTGGAAGTGGAGAAACCATGTTGTCAGCTTTTGGGCATGACTGTTACGGTGTTGAATCCCTGACAGGTGAGAGAGGAGATCCTGAGTACATTCCACTATCCATGGAGGATAACGAAGATGAGACCTGAGACCGTAGAGAGGGGAACCATATTTGCTGAGGCCAGAAAGGGACAATGAGTATTACTGAGTTCTTCGGCCTGCTTGCGTTCTGCAAAAATTCTGGAATCAAGGGAAGAGGAGGATAGGCATAGCATCTTCTGGTGAGTCTCCCTGAGGGGGGCTCAGAACTAAGTACTTGGTGCACTTGTTGAGATGAGTGTCAAATAGTTTGCTGCAAGGCTGGCCCCAATGCCTGAAAATCATATTCACTATTGACTGAGAGATCACTTGTGAGGCATCAGAATGGATCTACTTAGTTTATCCGCAAGCACATTGGTTTTACCTGGGTTGTGCATCGCAATTAGAAAGCAATCTGATACTGTCCACTCCAAAACCCTCATGGCCTCTCTGCAAAGGGGGTAAGATGGAGTTTCCTCTTGCTTTTTAATGTACCAGACTACAGACATGTTGTTGGTCTGAAGTGCAACAGTCTTCAATGGGAAGAGAATCTTGAAATGTCTGCAACATTAAAAGGACTGCTCTAATCTCGTGGACATTTGCTATGCCACTTGGTCTCTTGGGAGAGCTACATGCCTTGGAGAGTTATTCCCAAGAAATGCCCCCCCACCCCAGCTGAGAAGTGTCCGTGGTCACTATGGCTTCTGGGTTCAGGAGAACAAAGGGTCTGCACAGAAAAAGATAGTCTGAATGTATTTACCAGTAAATGTGTTGCTTGCATTTCGGGGTGAGTTTTATTTGCAAGGACGGGCTGACTTAGAATGGACCATTGTGTCCACTGGAAAACCTGCATAAAGAAGCATGCAAGAGGGAGCAGTATTAATGCAGCTGACACTGACCCCAGTGCTTGAAGCATTGACCTTGCTGGAGGAGATGAACAAGGAAAGAATAGCCCGAACCTGGTTACTGATAAAAGTAATGTAGTGGAGAGGTAAAGAGCCTAACTGTGTTGTGTTCAAAAAGTACAGTTGTGTACACTTACCATAAATGTAGATGTTCAAGTGTATTCACTGTTGCAGTCATCACATTTGGGTTATCCTGCCAGGGGTAGCCCTCTGTCGGCCCAAATACCAGAGGTATAGTATTTCTGCATTGGTTGCTGTCACTCCAGGACTGACATCAGGTCGTCAGGTATAAAAAACAGGCAGCCGACGCCATTACATCAGTTTTTCTTGGCCTGTCAAGATCCCACAATAGGAGCTAAGTTATGGTGGAAGACCACCACCAGTAGAAAGTAACTAAAATTTCCTTGTAAGGAGTGAGAGAGAGGGAGACACAGGGGATGGAGGGAGGGAAACCAGGACTGCAACAGTGAATACACTTGAACATCTACATTTATGGTAAGTGTACACAACTGTACTATGTACTTCGTGTTTCACTGTTGCAGTCATCATATTTGGGTTGAATCTCAAAGCTGAAGAAAAGGGTGGAGGCAGTCAAGAAGACTGGGGCCTGGCTAGGATGCCCTGCAAGACTGTGGTGGCAAAGCCTGCCCTGGATTTGAATAAGATAGGCAGGTGATGCTTGGAGAAGGTATGAACAGGTGCCCATGTTGCAGCCTCCAGTATGTCTCTAGTGGGGATCCCTCTGAGAAAAGCTGCAGAGGTGGTTGCTCTGGTGGAGTGTGTCCTGACCCCCTTTGGGGGTGGTTTCCCGTGCTGTTTGTAGCAGAAATGGATGCAGTGCGCTATCCATTTGGAGATTGGTTGTTGGGATATGGCCTTGTCCTCTGCTCTTGCAGCGAAACTGACTAGCAATTGGTCAGTTTTTCTGAAAGATTTAGTCCTCTCCAGGTAAAATCTGAGCTGTCTGTGTACATTTAGAGAGTGCAGAATCCTTTCCCCCTTGTTTTGTGGGTTAGGAAAAAAGGTGGGAAAATTAATGGATTGGTTGAGAGCCACACTGGACACCACTTTAGGCAAGAAGGTTGGGTTAGTCCTGAGGGAGACCCTGTCAGCATGGAAAATGATGAAGGGCTCTATGCTTGTAGCTCTGATACTCTTCTAGCTGAAGTGATGGCCAGAAGCAAGGCCATCTTCCAAGAGAGAAATTTCAACTCTGCTGAAGCTGCAGGTTCAAAGGTGGGCAGGGTGAGCTTTTCCAACACAAAGTTAAAGTCCCATGCTAGTGTAGGCACTCCACTTGGTGGCCTTAAGTTCTTAGCCCCTCTGAGGAACTGTTTGATGACAGGGTGTGAGAAGAGAGGAGCCTCTGTGCTGAAATGAGCAGAGATGGCTGAGGCATGAATTTTAACAGATGAGAAGGATAGACCCCTGTGTAGTAGGTCTGCCAAGTAATCCAGGATGAGAGGTAGGGAGGGCTGTACTGTTCTGGCTCCCTTAGCCTGGATCCAGGTGCAAAACCTTTTCCACTTGTCAGCATAGGATTTTCTACTGCTGGGGCGTCTGGCTTCATGTATAACATTTAGTACTTGTTTGCTTAGGCTTACAGCTTGAGGACAGGTCAGGGAATAAGCAAGGCTGCCAGACTGAGGGTCTGCAATTGGGGATGCATGAATTCTCCATTCCTCTGGGTCAGGAGTGTTGGGACCTGAGGTAGGTGCCATGGTGGCAGGGGTGACAGGATGTGCAGCAGTGGGTACCAGTGCTGGCGTGGCTAGTCTGGAGCAATCAGGATTGCCCTCGGTTTTTCCTCCCTTATTTTGAGCAGTACCCTTGAAATGAGTGGTAGAGGGGGAAATACATAGACCGAGAGGTTTACTCACTGGAAGGATAGAGCATCCACTTTCCAGGCTTTGCTGTGAGGTTCCCTGGTACAGAATTTGCTGAGCTGATGATTGGAGTGGGAGGCAAAGAGGTCGACCTTCAAGGTGTCCCATTTCTGGGTTACAAGGGTGAAGGTTCTGTGGTCTAGTTGCCACTCGTGTGGGTCTAGCAGGTTTCTGCTTAAGTTGTTTGCCAGAGGGTTTAAAGAGCCTGGCAGGAATTGTGCTAGCAGGTGTAGTTGCATGGCTGAGGCCGTGTGCCAAAGGGTCATGGCGAGCCTGCAGAAAGGATAAGAGCGAGTCCCTCCCTGCTTGTTGATATATCACATTGCTGTGGTGTTGTCTGTTTTGATCAGTAGAGGCCCCGGGGAGAGTAGGGGTCTGAAAGTTTTCGGGGGTGAAGAACAGCTAACATCTTTTTGGTTGATGTGCAGAGGTATTGCATTTGGGCTCCATTGGCCCTGAATGCACCTGCTGTCTAGGTGAGCATCCCAAGCATAGTATGATGCATCTGTGGTGAGAGTCTGAGTGGTGTGGGGTTGTGAGAAGGGAAGTCCCTTGTTGTGGTTGCATGCTGCTGCCCACCAAAGAAAATCTTTCCTTAGACAAGGTATCACTGGTATAAGAGTTTCCAGGTCTTGAGAGTGCTGACACCAAAGGCTTTTAAGTACCACTGAAGTTTCTTTATATGCAGTCTGGCATATGGAATGAGAATACAAGAGGCCATGAACTATAGAGCTTGCAGGATTTTCCTTGCGGTTAACTGGGTTCTGGTGGCTAGTTGAGAGAAGTAGTCTGTCAGGTAGGCTGGTCTTTCTGGAGTTTTGATTTCTTTTCTTGATAGTGTACCCCAGGGAGGTCAGCAAGTCCTTTACAAAGGTCAGGTGTTGTAGCAGCTTTGCCTGACAGTTTGCCTGAATCAGTCGTCTAAGTACGGGTAAATTTGAATATTTCTTTGTCTGCAGAAAGCAATGGCGGGAGCCAGACATTTTGTTGAAAAACTCTAGGAGCAGTAGATAAGCCAAAGGGAAGCGGAGAGAACTGAAAATGCATAGATCCTGTCCTGAAACGTAGGTATTTCCTGCATGATTCCCTGACTGAGATGTACAGGTACACCTCTATTAGGTCTAGGGTGGCTAACCAAGCATCCCTGGAAAGCATAGGTAAAAGCTGCTGGAGGGTTAGCATTTTGAATTTTGGTATCAAAAGAAAGGTGTTTAGAATGGATAGATAGAGGATGGGGTGCCATGTGCCCTCTTTTCTGGGTACCACGAAGAGTCTGGAATAGAAACCTTGGCCTATCTGTTCTGAAGGAACATGCTCTATTGCCCTCATGGAGAGCAGGGAAATGACTTGCTTTTTGGCCTCTACCCACTGGTTTGGAGGAAGACCTGTGATCCCTTTTGGGGTTGGCAGAGTGTAGAAATAAAATTTGTATCCCTGGGACACTATGTTGAGGACCCAGTGGTCGTTGATAATGGTGGCCCAGTTGCTTGCATGGAAGGAGAGTTTTCCTCCTAGTGGCACGAGGAGGTGGGCAGATGGAGGGGGTGGTAGTGTAAAGTCATTGTGAGGTCTTACCATAGGGGGGTGTCCTTGCACTCCCTGTTTTTGTAGAGGAGGAACTCCATTGCTTAGATCTCTGCATTCCCTGGGGCTGTTGTCTGGTGGGTCTGCTTCCTCTGGGTCTGGTCTGAGCTGGCCTGGAGGGAGCAGAAAAGGACCAGTGCTTGGAGGGGCAATGCCTACTGAACCTCAGTGGCTGTACCTGTAAGAAGTTTGTTTGCATAGATTTAGCTTTTTCTTCCATCTTTTTTAAGACCTCTTCTGCCTTGGTGCCAAAATAAGGTGTCTTTGTCCAAGGGTGCGTCCAATAATTTGGATTTTACATGGTCTGGCAAGGTCTGTTCCGTAAGCCAAGCATGCCTTCTAATGACAGAAAGTGACTATTAGCCTGCAAGATGCTTCTAGGGAGTCAAAGCCACACTGTAAGGTGTGCTTAAGTACTTGACTTGCACAATGCATTAACTCTTGTAACTATTTTCTGCACAAGGTGGAAAAGAAGATATTTTTTGTTTGAGGAGTTCAAAAGTATGCTGCTAATATTTCAGCATGTGGAACTGACAATTTAGTGCTCTAATGCCAAGAGTAGCTGAGGTGTATACTTTTTTACTCCATCTATCTAATGCTCGTGAATCCCTATCCAGTGGAGTGGGATTCTTAGCTGAAGTTGTTTTGATTCCTTTAGGTCCTTGAGAGATGACCTTGGGGTCAGCAGAAAGATTTTTAAAAAGAAATTTGAGAGAGTCAAGGACCCTATAATACCAGTCAGGTTTCCTGGCAGCAGGAGGGAGGGTGTCAGGGGTCAGACTGGATTCCATAAAAACATCATCCACAACATCCAGGACAGGAGGAATGGCCAGAGGTCTGTGCTGTGGTAGAGCTAAGAATTCCCTGAGTTTTTTTTTTTTTTGACTGAGGATAGCCCTGACACTCCCATTGAAAACGCTCCCTTACAGTATGTAGGGTTTCCCCAAAGGAAACGTCCTCGGGTGGAGAGGCTGAAGGAATGGATTCCTCTGCATCAGGCTCCTCATAAGCAGACAGGGGTTGCATGTCTTCATATTCAGATGCATCAATCTCATCTGACTCCTGTTCAGATGAAACTACTTAGGACAAATCTCTTTCTTTTGGAAGGGGTAGCTTGGCTTCCCCTGATCAGCATCATAACATCTTCCGCCATTTTAAGCATTTGAGACGGAGGCAAGGAAGCAGGTGCCTGAGATTGGGTCATCGGTTTCTTGGGTGTGGTCCGTACCCTGGGCATTAGAAACTCGGTAGTTTTCGAAAAAACGGTAGACGTGAAAGAAGTTGGTCTCTGCTGACAGACGGTAGTGTGAAGAACTTCCTCAGAAGCCGGTGCCTGCTCAGCGGCTCCGGGCCCATCTAACATAGAGACATGCAGGATCCTTTGTTGATGAAGAGTCTCGCAGCATACTGGACTCCGAAAGGGTCTCGGTAGTGGCCTGTGAATCCATAGAAGCAGGCGTTAGGGGCTGCAAAAGCTTCTCACCGAGGACCGGAGAAATGATGACTAGCTTAACGGAAGTGTCGGAAGGTTTGGACCTGTGCAGTCTGTCTGTCTTTATCCTTACTTTTTTTGGAAGATCTGCTGTCGGATGGCTTACCAAAGCCATAACGGAATTCGGGGACTGAGAGCAAAAATATGTAGCTACAGTAAGGGCCCGACGATGTAAGGTTCTGGTGTTGAACAAAGCACAAAAGTGACAGCGGGGGATGTCATGGTATGGGCCTAAGCAAGTGACGCAGTAAGAATGAAAGTCTCGGGTGTAGTATTTGCTTTCCACACGTGAGACAATTCTGATATCGGTTAGAGTAAGAAATAAAGGATCCCCAATGGGGTACTTAGCTTTTATTAGACTTCAGCTTCAATTCGGAAACGAAACTCGGGTAGCGGTCGACCGGCACTCATGTGAACTGCTTCTGGCTCCTCGGCAAGAATGACTGATGTAATGGCATCGGCTGCCTGTTTTTATACCTCTGACGACCTGATGTCAGTCCTGGAGCAACAGCAACAGACACAGAAATACTACACCTCTGATATTTGGGCCGACTGAGGGCTACCCTTGGCAGGATAACCCGAATGTGATGACTGCAACAGTGAAACACGAAGAACATCGGTCTCCATGAATTCCAGACTCTGAAATGGTGTAAGTTTTGATCTGGAAAAATTTAATGCAATATCCAAAGTGCTGCAAATCTGGTATGTTGTACTTGATTGCTTGGAGAGGCCGATGAGGAGCCACTCATCTAGACATGGAAACACCTGGAATCCCTTCAGTCTCAAGTGAGCTGCGACTATTGCCATGCATTTGGTAAACACCCTGGGGGGTGTGATGAGTCCAAAGGACAGAGCTCTGAATTGGTAATGATTGGCTCCCAGACGGAAGTGAAGATGTCTTCTGGATTGTGTCTATTCTGATGTGATAGTGTGTGTCCTGAAGATCTATAGAGCACATCCAATCGATCTTGTGCAAAAAAGGCAGGGTGGACTGAACTATGACCATTCAGAATTTTGCTTTCTTTACATACTAGTTCAATCTGCTTAGATCCAAAAGGGTTCTAAGGTCCTGTTTTCTTTGGCACTAAAAGGAAGAATCAATAAGATCTAAATCCTATCTGGTTGGGTGGGACTTTCTGGATGACTTTTCTCTAGCAGCTTTTGTATTTTTTTGTGCTGCGGCCTTCCTCTGACTGGGTGGAACATCGGGAAGTTTCTTCCTTTGACAATGAGGAAGAAGGGAAAATGGTATGCAATCACCTCCAGATATTATTCTTAGCACCCATAAATCTCCTGTGATGTTTGTTCAGGCATCTAGGTGCAAAGAGAACAGACCTCCGACTGCCTCCAGAGTTAGACAGTTAAGCAGCACTTCAAGAATACTGATAGGGCCTGTCTGGTAAAGAATCTCTAAAGCCCTGTTTTGCGGGCCTTCTTTGCCTCTAGGGTGAAGTCTACCATTAAAATGTCCCCCTCTGCCTCTGGAGGAATTGTCCACACACGAATCCCGGAAAGATTTCTGAGATTTACAGAACCACATTTTTTTTTTCCCACCTGTCTGGTTCCTAGAGAAGGTCCACTGAAGCGTAGAAAACTTGATCCCCATGGCAGACAGGTGTTCACAATGGGTAAGCGTATCCTTTACTGAAGGTCTAAACAAGGAAGTGGCATTAAAATGGGGTATTAATAAAGGATGTCGTAAAGGGCTCCGCAAAGTCGCACAGCCGCATCCAAGCATGTCTCCTTATTGAAATACTTTAACCGGCTGCTCATGAGGTACTTTCAACCGTGTGAGAGATTAACCTCATCAAAGCGTCTGAAAGAGATAAGAGTGGCCAGTTGAAGAAGTCCTTTTGAAATCCTCAGCAGACATGGACTCAGAATATTTGATAGTTCTTTAGTCAAATCTCTTTGAAGCCTAGTAAAGTGCACCAGGTAATTAAGCAACTTCAGAGCAAAATTAGCTGAGGCGAACTCTCGCTTTCCAAACCTGTCCAACAATCTTGGCTCTCTTTAGGCAGATGGACAGAAGAGCTCTGTTCTGCTAGCTCTTTCTCAGCACAGCATCAACTGGGATTGCATTGTTCCAGTGGGGTCTGTCTGCAGGTGGGGCTAAAAACTTGTCAGAGCACTTGGGAATGGGCTCAACAGTATCAGTCTCCTTCCATGCTCGGCAGGAATCTAGATCAATAAGTTCATCTACCGGGTGGGTTACCCAAGACGTAGATGGTCCAGAACCAAAAGCCTCCAAGACCACCTATTCTTTGGGGGAGGGGGTCTGGAATGACCACCCATCCTTCTGCTTCAGGATCTCTAGAACATCTCCAAAGGAGATGTCATCCAGTGGTAATCTGGGTGTCCCTGTCCATGAAGATCAGTGTCTTCCATGACAGACTCCACCGGGGAGTCTGTGTCTCCTCTTACACATTCTCTTCTGGGGCAACTCCTCCATGGGATGTTCTGGACAGGTGTCAGAAGAGAGGGGAAGTTCCTCTACTGGAACTGGATGGAGACTAATTGGAACTGGCTGTCCCTGTGGAATAGGTCTTATCAACTCAGAGCTTAGAACTGAAGAGATCCAAAAAGTACAGTTGTGTACACTTACCACAAATGTAGATGTTCGAGTGAATTCACTGTTGCAGTCATCACACTTGGGTTATCTGCCTCCGGGTAGCCCTCAGTCAGCCAGAATAGCAGAGACTTAGTATTTCTGCGTCGGATGCTGTCGCTTCTTCCCTGACGTCAGGTCATCAGGGGTATAAAACCAGGTAGCCGATGCCATTATATCAGTTTTTCTTGCCCCAAATGTCAGGAGCCCCCAAATAGGAAGCTAGGCTATGGTGTGGAAACACTACCAGTGAATAGTAAATATCAGTAGGAATAGCCACAGAGAGGAGAGATAAAACAATAGAGAATACAAGGGGGCTGGAGGGAGGGAAACCAGGACTGTAACAGTGAATACACTCGAACATCTACATTTATGGAAGTGTACACAACTGTACTATGTTCTTCATGTTTCACTGTTGCAATCATCACACTTGGGTTGATTCCCACAGCTGAGGAAGGGTGGAGAAAGTCAAAAAGTGTTAGGTCTGGCTAGTAGGCCTTGCAAAACTGCTGTAGCAAATCCTGCCCTGGATTTGGAAAAGATAGGCAGGAGGTAATGCTTGGTGAAGGTATGTACAGAACTCCAGACAGCAGCTTCCAGTATGTCCCTGGTACTCCCCTGAGAAATGCTGTAGAGGTAGATGTAGCCCTAGTGGAATGTGTTCTGACCCCCTGAGGGGTTGGTTTTTCATGGTTCTTGTAGCAGAAATGGATGTAGTGTGCAATCCATTTGGAAATGGTCTGTTTTGAAATGGCCTTGCCCTCTGACCCTCTTGCAAAGCTGACTAGCAGCTGGTTAGATTTTCTGAAAGGCTTAGTCCTATCAAGACAGAACCTGAGCTGTCTGTGCACGGCCTAAGAGTGCAGGATCCTTTCCCCTTTATTTTGAGGATTAGGGAAGAACGTTGGCAAATGGATGGATTGGTTGACAGCCACACTGGACACCACTTTAGGCATAAAGGAAGGGTTAGTTCTGAGGGAAACCCTGTCAACATAGAAAATAATGAAGGGTTCCATAGCCATCAGTGCTTGTAACTCAGACACACTTCTAGCTGAAGTGATGGCTAGAAGCAAGGCTGTTTTCCAAAAAAGGAATTTTAACTCTGCTGAAGCAGTAGGTTCAAAAGGTGGAAGCGTGAGCTTTTCCAGTACAAAGTTAAAGTCCCAAACAAGGGGTGGGCGCTCTCCTTGGTGGCCTTAAGTTGTTTGCCCCTCTCAGGAACTGTTTGATGGGAGGGTGAGAGAACAGACGTGGCTCACAGTATTGTAACGAGCTGAAAAGGCAGAGGCCTGATGGAAGAGAAGGATAGGGCTCTGTGCAGTAGTTCTGCTAGGTAATCCAGGATTAGAGGTAAGGAGGGCAGTGCTGTATCCTTTCCTTTAGACATAGTCCAAGAGCAATACCTTTTCCACTTTTCAGCATAGAATTTCCTAGTACTGGGCCTTCTGGCTTCAAGGATGACATCCAGCACCTGTTTGCTTAGGGTTGCTGGTGGAGTATTTAAGGAATAAGCCAGGCTGCAAGATTTAGGGTTTGCAATTGTGGATTCAAAATCTGTCCCTCCTGCTGAGAAAGCAGGGTTGGTGTATGGCGTAGGTGCCAGGGTGGCACCATTGTCAAGCTGTACAGGAGAGGGTACCAGTGATGACATGGCCCATCCGGGGCAATTAGAATTGTCCTAGGCTTGTCCTGTTTTATCTTGAGTAATACTCTTGAGAGAAAGGGCAGAGGTGGAAGGCATAGATTTGAGAGGTTTTCCCATTGAAAGGATAGGGCATCAACCTTCCAGGATCTGCTGTGAGGGTTCCTGGTGCAGAATGTGCTTAACTGGTGGTTGTTGGGGGAGGCAAAGAGATCCCCCTCTGGGGTCCCCCATTTCTGGATCAGAAGGTTGAAGGTGCTGGGCTCCAATTTCCACTCGTGTGGATCTAGGAGATTTCTGCTCAAGTCGTCTGCCGGTGAGTTTTGCTTGCCTGGCAAGAACTGAGCTTGTGAATGGACTTGGTTGTCCAAGGCCATGTTCCACAGGGCCATGGCTAACCTGCAGAGTGGGTAAGAATGGGTTCTGCACTGCTTGTTGAAGTACCACATAGCTGTGTTGTCGATTTTTATCAGCAGTTGTCTTGGAGAAAGTAGGTGTCTGAAAGCTGTCAGGGCATTCTGTACAGCTAGCATCTCTTTCTGGTTTATGTGCTGGAGAATTTGACCTGGGCGCCAGTGGCCCTGAATACATTTATCAGTCATGTGAGCCCCCCATGCATAGTCTGTGGTCAGTGTCTGGGTGGCTTGTGGTTGAGTGAAAGGCAGTTTCTTGTTTTGGTTGCAGGCTTCTGTCCACCAAAGGAACTCTGTTCTTGGACAAGGTATGATAGGAATGACTGTTTCCAGGTCCTGAGAATGTTGGCACCAAAGACTTTGTATGTACCACTTGAAGTTTCCTCATATGCAGTCTTGCATATGGAATTAGCAGAATACCAGAGGCCATGAACCCTAGGGCTTGCAGTATTTTTCTTGCAGATACCTGGGTTCTGGTGGCCATTAGTTTGAATCAGTCTGATAGATAGATCTGTTTTTCTGAAGTGAGGAATGCCATCTGGGAAGTTGTGTCCAAGCTTGCTCCCACAAATACAATCTTTTGACTGGATACCAGCTGTGATTTCTTTTCACTGATGGTGTACCCTAATGAAGTGAGTAGGCTTTTTACAAATGCCAGGGGCTGAAGCAGGAAATTCCTGACTGTCCACCTGAATTAGGCAGTCGTCCAAATACGGGTAAATTTGGATATTTCTCTGCCTGCAGTATGCAATGGCTGGAGCCAGGCATTTTGTGAATACCCTGGGCTCAGTAGATAAGCCAAAGGGAAGTGCAGAGAACTGAAAATGCATAGACCCTGATCTGAAACGTAGATACTTTCTGCATGACTCCCTTATGGGGATGTGCAGATAGGCTTCTTTTAAGTCTAGGGTGACTAACCAGGCATCCTTGGCTAACATAGGGAGAAGCTGTTGCAGGGTAAGCATCCTGAATTTTGGTACCACCAGGAAGGTGTTGAGAATTGAAAGAGCTAGGATTGGGTGCCAAGATCCCTCTTTCCTGGGTACCAGGAATAGTCTGGAGTAGAATCCTTGACCCCCTCTGTTCTGCTGGAACAGGCTGAATAGCTCTGAGACTGAGCAGGGAAAGTACTTCTTTTTGAGCCTCTGCCCACTGGTTTGGAGGAATGTCTGGAAACCTGCTTGGGGTTGGCAGTGAATGGAAATAAAATTTGCACCCCTGGGATACAATGTCTAGGACCCATCGGTCCTGAGTGATGGACATCCAGTTTTTTGGGTGAAGGGCAAGTTTTTCTCCTAGGGGCATAAGCAATTGGGTAGGGCTGGGAAGTAGAGTTGAGAAGTCATTGAGTGCTTTTTCCATGAGGAGTTGGCTTACTACTCGCTGATTTAGGGGTGGGGGCACTCCATTGCTTAGATCTCTGCATGCCCTGAGACTGTAGACTGGGTGGTCTGTTTCCCCTAGGTCTAGTTTGGGAAGGCCTGGAGGGAAATAAATAGCCATTGCAGGTCTTGAACCCAGGACCCTCTAGACTCGAGTCACAACACTAAGCCATCTGAGCTGTGCTGGAAAGGACCAGTGTTTAGAAGGGCAATGCCTATTTAATTTAGGTGGTTGCACTTGTAGGAATTCTTTAACAGTTTGCATAGTTTTAGCCTTTTCTTCCATCTTTTTAAGAACTACTACTGCTTTGGTGCCAAATAAGCAGTCCTTTCCTTATTAAAAGGAGCGGTTAGTAATTTAGATTTTACATGATCTGGCAAGGTCTGCTCCTTCAGCCAAGCATGTCTTCTCAGTACAGAGACAGTGACTGCTGCCCTGCAAGATGCTTCTAGTGCATCAAAGCCACAATGCAAAGCATGCTTACTTACTTGATTTGCAGAATGCATAAGCTCCTGCAGTTCTTTATTTTGTGCACAATCTGGAAAGTTACCACTTTTTGTTTAATAAGTTCCATAATATGCTGCTGGTATTTCAGCATGTGAAACTGGCAATTCAATGCCCTGATAGAAAGAGTTGCAGAGGTGTATACCTTCTTACCTCATCTGTCCAAAGCTCTGTAATCCCAGTCCGAAGGAGCAGAATTTTTGGCTGTAGTAGCCTTAATACCTTTAGGTCCCTGGGAAATGATCTTAGGGTCAGCAGTAGGTTTCTTGAAAAGAAACTTGTGAGAATCAGGTACTCTGTAGTACCGGTCTGGCTTCCTAGAGGCAGGAGGGTAAAGTGTCTGGGGTAAGAATGGATTCCATATAAACATCATCCACAACATCCAGGACAGGTGGTATAACTCTAAAAATTCTCAGAGTCTCTTTTTTCAACTGAGGATGGTCTTGGCATTCCCAGTGGAAATGCTCTGTTAAGTATGCAAGGTTTCACCAAAAGAAAAATCCTCCGGCGGGGAGGCAGAGGGAACAGATTCCTCTGCATCTGAATCCTCATAGGTGGATAAGGGCATGTCTTCATAATCAGAAAGGTCAGAGACATCTGACTCCTGGTCTGTAGAACCTGCACGGGATGTGGTTCTGGTCTCTTAGCAGGGGAAGGCTGGCCTCCCCTAAGCAGCATAATGAGGTCTTCAGCCATTCTAAGCATTTGTTTTTGTGGCATGGGTGCCTGAACAAGCGCTTTGGTCATTGGTTTTCTAGGCGTAGTGTGTGCTCTGGGCCTAAGAAACTCGGTAGTTTTGGTTAAAAATGAAGTCGTCGGTTTGATTCGAACATCGGTAGGATGAAAGACTCCCTCAGAAGCCGGTGCCTGCACAGTGGCTCTGGACCCATCTAAGGTAGAGGCATCCACAGGTTCCATAGTCGAAGCAGCATCTCGCGGCATACCGGACTCCGAATGGGTCTCAGCAGAGGCCTGCGAATCCAGAGAAGCAGGCATCAGGGACTGTGAAAGCACATCACTGAGTACCAGCCTGTGCGGTCTGTCTCTACCGTTATCCTTAAGATTTTTGGAAGACTGGTAGTCAGAAGGCTTACTGAAGCCATTTCAGAGTACGGAGATCAAGAGTGAAAGGATTTAACGACAATAATGGCCCAATGATGAATAGTTCTGGCGTTGAACAAAGCGCAAAACCGACCGTGAGGTACATTGTGATCTGGGCCTAAACAGGTGACGCAGTTAGAATGAAAAGTTCTGCGGTATTTGCTTACCATAGGCAAGACAATTGTTAACAGTTTCTGACATCGGTTAGAGCAAGAAAAAAGGATCCCCAATGGGAACTTAACTTTAGAAGACTTCAGGATTATTCAACTCGAAAACTAGAATTCAGGTAGAGGCCGACCGGCACTTGTGAACTGCTTCTGCTTCGGGCTCCCGCAGCAAGAAACACTGATGTAATGGCATTGGCTGAGTGTTTTTATACCCCTGACAACTTGACGTCATGGAAAAAGCGACAGCATCCGACGCAGAAATACCAAGTCTCTGGTATTCGGGCCAACTGAAGGCTACCTGCAGGCAGATAACCCAAGTGTGATGACTGCAACAGTGAAACACGAAGAACATCATGAGAAGATGGCTCTCTCTGGACAGAAAGTCTTTTCCACCACCTCGAAGGCCGAGGGACTGGGAGAAGCCCTGACCTGTCCCCTTTGGAGCCGCAGGTAGATCAAAGGCCACCCCTGAATCCGAGCCTTGAAGGGCGAATTGGATGTGAACTGTCAAGGGCCAAAGCTCCATGGGGTGGGTGGGGGGATGTCTCTGACAAAACTGGTGCCTAACCGACCCCCTCAGATCTGATGCCAACACTTCGGCTGGAAGACCCATTCTGATTCGAGGATATTGGAGCAGAACCAGTCAAGGAAACAGTGAAGGAAGAGTTTCCTCAGATCAGATGCTGAACCTTTCGAGAATCTCCAATCCTGGGGTTCCAAAAAACAATGGATGGATCAGAGAAGGAGAAAAAAGTTATGTACTTACCATAACGTTCCATGTGAGTTGTTCATCTCACCTTCATTCTTTACTGATGGGTTCGGAGTCGACCCTTCAGCTCCGATATGGCCAATTGCAAAGCTCGAGGTCTTCAAATAGCTTGAGGCCCATTCCCTATCCCATAATGCACCTGAGAATTACCTCAGATATTGTTTGCTGTGTATACTAATACCATATGTCATTGTTACATTCCTAGAGAAAAGGAAGAGAAGGTTTGAGTAACCAGGATGGATCCAGCATCTCGGTCATCTATCAGCCCAGGAGGGGGAAGGAGGGAGGGACGTAAAAATGAAGGCGAGATGAACAACTCACATGGAACGGTATGGTAAGTACATAACTTCTTTATGTGAAGTTGTTCTATCTCGCCATTCATTTTTTACTGATGGGTAGTGTCCCAAGCACCATCAACCTCGGATGGCTCACGGGAGTATATTTCTCAGGACCGTGGATCAAAAGGAGGCCCTGTCCCTGGTGGCCTTGTCAACTTTGTAATGAGTGATAAAGGTATGAGGTTTTGAGCAAGTGGTTGCTGCACAAATGTTGTCAATGGGAAGTCTGGCAGAAAAGGCAGATGATGTAGAAACTGCTTTGGTTGAGTGAGCTTTAATCTTGTGTTATGAAGGCATATTGGCAGCTGAATAGGCAAAAGTGATACAATCAAATAACTATTTAGACGGTGTTGTTTTAGCCACTGGTCTCCATTTTCTGAAGTCTAAGAATGACATAAAAAGCTGGTCTGATTTCCAGAAATCTTTTGTTCTATCCAAATAAAATCTAAGCTGTCTGTGAACATCAAGTTTGTGCAGCATATACTCTAAATTGTTAGCATGATTGGAGCAGAAAACTGGCAAATCAATAACTTGGTTGAGATTGGTTTCAGTGCAAACTCTGGGCAAGAATGACAGAATGAGGGATTTGTTCCAAGTGAAACTCTGTGAGCATGAAATATCAAATAGGGAGGCTTGATGGATAAAGCCTGAAGCTCTGACACTCTGTGGGCAGAAGTGATAGCTACCAGAAAAATTGTCTTCCAAGACAAAAATTTGAGATCACAAGATGAAACTGGTTCAAATGGCAGAAGAACTATACGAGAACATAAAATTTAGATTCCATGGAGAATAGGGAGATTTCACAGGTGGCCTAATATGAAAAGTCCCGTAAAGAAATGCTTTGGACAACTTGTGAGACGTGATATTCAAACCTTCAAATCCAAGATGAAAATTAGAGATAGCAGCCAACTGAACCCGAACTGTTGCTGCTGTAGCTCCTTTATTGAAAATCATAGTCAAGAATTCAAATATGGAAGCCATAGGAGCTTGGTAAGGATCAATATTATTTTTAGAGTCCCATATAAAGAATTTCTTTCATTTGCTCAGATATAGCTTTCTGGTAGAAGATTTATGGGATGACAAAAGGATCTGTTTTGTCTCATTGGAAAGGTTATGGAACCTGGCTATGATGGGAACTGGAGCAGCCAAGCTGTCAGCTTCAGGGACTGCAAAGAAGGATGAAGATCCCCTGATGGATGTGTCAGAAGGTCTGGAACTGGGTCCAGGATCTAAGGATCCTCCAGCAGATGAAGTCGAAGGAAGGGGAACCAAATCTGCCAAGGCCAGTGAAGGGTTATAAGAATGATGGTCCTTCCCAGGGATTTTGCTTTCTGTAGAATTTTGGGTAACAATGGGATTGGTGGAAATGCATAGAGGAGACCCGGAGGCCAATCATGTACGAGTGTGTCCCTTGGGCCTTCACCTGCAGGGGGAATCAGGGCAAAGTAGCTTCCGCATTTCATGTTCATGTAACTGGCAAAAAGGTCGCAGCAAGGCTGGCCCCACCTGCGGAATATCCTGTCCGCAACTTTTCTTGAGGGACCACTCGTGGGGCAACAAGATTGCCCTGCTCAGTTTGTCTGTTATCATGTTGGATCTCCCCAGGATGTGCGTTGCCAACAGAAAGCGCTGGGTGGAAACAGCCCACTGCCAAACCCTGAGAGCCTCTTGACAAAAGGGGTAAGACCTGGTTCCTCCTTGTTTGTTCAAATACCAGACCACCGACATGTCTGTCTGAATCGCAATCGTACCCAGAGGAAGAGAGTACTGCAACGCTAAAAGTACTGCTCTCATCTCTAGGACACTGATATGCAGATGTGTCTCTTGGTCAGTCCATGTCCCTTGGGCAGTCTTTCCCTGAAAATGCCCCCCCATCAGGGAAGCGTCTGGTCACAGTGGCTGCTGGAGGGGGTAGCACAAATGGGCGTCCTATCGTGACATGTAATGAGGTCAACCACCAACTGAAGATCCTTCTTGCAAGAATTTGTGATCATTACAGTGTGATTCATGGATAGCTCTTGGTAAGACCATCGAGTGAACAACAGCCATTGAAGATCCCGCATATGCATCTGAGCTAGTGGTACGGCTAGAATTGCTGCTGCCATCATGCCTAATACTTTCAGAACTTCTGATGCTGGTGCTTTGTGTTTTGATAACAGGATGCTGACATGTTGACGAACGAGAACGACTCTTTCCAATGGAAGTCTTAGAGTGGTGGTGGTGGTAAACTTTGCAGCGATAAAAATTATATGCTGCGATGGCAACAAGGCATATTTTTCTGAGTTGAGGCAACAAGGCATATTTTTCTGAGTTGACTGTAATGCCCAGATGATTGCAGAGTGACAGAGTGGACTCCCTGGCCTGAATGAGTTGATGTCTGGTGGTGGCGGTAAGAAGCCTATCGTCTGGGTACAGAAATACCTGGAATCCTAAACGCCTCAGGTGAACCGTGACACCACTGCCATGCATTTGGTGAAAAATCTGGGGGCTGTAGTGAGACCAAAGGGCAGGGCTCGAAACTGGTAGTGACTGGCTCTCAGCCGGAAGCGCAGGTGATCCCGGGATGGTCTGGACATTTTTATATGGTAGTAAGCATCCTTGAAATCTATCGGGCACATTCAATTGTCCTTCCCTAAAAAGGGACGTATAGACTGAAGCGTGACCATCCAAAACTTCTTCTTTACATATTGGTTCAGTCTGCTGAGGTCCAGTATGGGTCTCTAGTCCCCCGTCGTCTTTAGAACCAAAAAGAATCTTGAGTAAGTTCCAGATAGGGACAAACAATAATGAGACTATTACTGAAATTGATAAAGTAACAACAACAAAAGAACAGGTGTAGAAAAAGATATACCACGGTTAACTTTAACTTATTATACTGACATTGGGTGGGTCAAAAAAAGCATGAATGGAATTTGGAATATGTTCAAGACAATGCCAACAAGAATAAATATATTCCAACAACAACTTAGATATACATTTAGGAGAAATATGAATTTGAAGAACATCCTAGAGAGTAAGAAGAGACAGGTAAAAGAAGGAGCATTAAGTAGGGTAGGAACACACAAATGTGGTAGGTGTGCACAATGCTCCTATATTGTCTGTGTTAAAGAGGTTAAAATCCCTAGCATAAATTTTTCTATCAAGAGCTATGAATATGCTAGCTGCTATACTAAGGGAGTGGTTTATTTAGCTTATTGTGAGTCATGCTGGGGTTATTATGTTGGAAATACTGAAAGACATCTAAGGAATCGCATATATGAACATATTAGGGATATAAATAGAAGAAACGAGAATAATGCAATTTATAGACATTCTTCCATTTGTCAGAATATGAATATAAAATTTTGGGTCCTTGAAGTAGTGAAACAAAAAGAAAGGAAAGGAGATTGGGAAACATTCCTGGAGTATCGCAAAATGATTTGGCAAATGAGGTTGGATTCTTGTGTATACCCAGGAATGAATGACCATACTTCCATTAAACCTGCCTTGAAACTACTATCATTGAATCCTAAAAATAATATACAAGTATTAATGTAATATACATTATACCACTTGGATTCTTTTTAGCAATATTTTAACATTTTAGATAATTTTGTCATACTTCTGTTTACCATGAATTATGTGACATATGTTTGGAATTATAAATTCTGTATACAATATATATGTTTTTTACACTGTTTAAGGTGCTATTACATATTCATCATTATCTTGTCCTAGCCTTCACAGCTTTATATTTCATATTTTAGATATTTATTAGATTATTAATATATTTATTAGATTATTAATATATATTAACATATAGATTTGTGTATACATACACATGACATACAATAATGTTTTGTATCAAGTTGATAGGGTTATATGAATGGTTTTAATATATTCTCTTTTCTTTTTTGGCTAGTTATTTGATTTGGATTGATTAACATAATTGATTTATTAATTGAATCATTGATTCCTTGGGAGTATATTTAAAGAATGCGAATTACTTTTAACTTCAGATTCTGATGAAGTCTCGCGATTCGAGACGAAAGCGCGCTCAATCTGGTTGCTTTATGTGGAAATAAAGAGCTTTGGTTTTATTTTGGAAGAGTTTGCCTTTCTTTAGTATTGTGGTGTTGGAGGACAACCTTTATTGTGCCAACAGTGGATTTTATTTTTTGTGGTTTGGTGCTACGTGTTCGTGTGGCTTGTGGTTACAAGTTCCAGATCCTGTTTGGTCTGCGGGGACTGGTAGGTTGACTTTTTGCTAGTAACGTTTGGACCTCTATAGTTGCCTGTTCCCTGTAACTGGGTGGAACGACTAGGATTTTTCTTACGATTGGAGGGGGTGTGGCGAAAGGAATGAAATACCTTCTGGAAATGATACTTTGTACCCAGCTGTCTTTTGTTATTTTGAACCAGGTGTGTGGGTACAAAGACAAGTGACCCCCGACTGCCTCCAGAGCAGGACAGTCGGGCCTCCTCTCAGGAGCGCTTGTAGGGCTTCCCAGAGAAGTGATCTCTGCCACCCTGGTGTTGTGGACCCCCTCTGCCTTGAGGGCGGCATCTTCCATTATTACTCCCCTCCTCTGCCCCTGGAGGGGGGGTTCACCATGTTTGTCCTGTAAGGCTCCTTGGGCTTTTCGGAACCACATTTTTCTCCCTGTTGACCTTTTGGACAGGGTCAGGTAGGGGTGGAAAAATGGACTCTTGACGGCAGACAGTGTCTTTCCGTCCTGTTCACACCTGGTTAAGTTTTCCTTCACTTTAGGCCTGAAAAGGGACGAGCCATCAAAGGGAGTGTTCACGAAGGATGACTTGAAGGGCTCTGTGACAGAACACAAGTGCATCCAAGAATGTCTCCTAAGAGTGATTCCTGTAAGCGCTGTCCTACTCGTTCCATCAGCTGCATAGGATATGAGACGCATGGATGAGTTAACAGAATTTATTGTAGCAAACCGAGCAGCAACTTTGTCGGAGGCTCCTGCAGCCACTGTACCCTGAAGAGCATCTCCCAACTCCTTAAGGAGATCTCTTTGTAATCTAGTGAAATGGGTTAAGTAGTTCAGCAAATGGAAAGTAAAGGTCGCTGAACTGAACATGCGCTTCCCATATCTATCCATAATCCTGGAGTGTCTGTTAGGAAGATGGCTAGACAAAGAAGTCTCAGACATTTCCTTCTTGGTGGCTGCCGCCGCCACCCTGGCATCAACCGGAACACCTTTAGTTAAATATGTTTTGCCTAGTGGGGCAATAAATTTATTAGGCCTCCTAGGGACAGGCTCCATAGTATCCGGAGACTCCCACACCCTTCGTGAGACCAGCTGCATCAACTCATCGAAGGGCGGAGTCACCTAAGAGGTGGAGGGCTGAGACCCGAAAGCCTTCAGGAGAACTTACTCATCCTCAGTAGGGCTTCTGGACCGCCAGTCACCCTTCTGCCTAAGGATCTCAAGTATCTCAGAGAATGAGATATCCTCAGAGGGGGACCGTGGGGAACCTTCTGACTCATCTAAGTCAGTATCCGATGAGAGACACTCCTGCGGGGAGTCTAGGTGCTTCCTCTTGCACAAATCTCTTCCTGGGAACCTCATCAGTGAGGGCCTCTGGTGAGGTCTCGGAAGAGCAGGGGCCACCCATTGGGGCTTCATGAGGCTCTGGGTCTCTACGCTTGGTCAGGTAGTGTGATGCAGAAGCAGACACAGGCACTTTTGGGGAGGAGGAGGGCAGACCAGAGGTCGATGATGTCCTGGGAGACATGACTCTACTCACGGCATTGAAAGCACCTCTGCTCCGATGGGAGGGAGCCGACGGATCTAAGGATCCAAGGAAATAATCGACATCCCGGGCACCGGGACAGTGGGCTCAGAGCCCGAGGTAGGAGCCAAACTCATCCAAGCGGAGTCCCCGAGAGGCAAAGTCGGAACTGAAAAGTCAGTTCGACAGTCCTTCCCGGACCCAAACAGAGAGTGTCGGCTCCTAGAGTCCTCGATAGGCACCAAGGCCAAAGAAACTGGGGCAGAAGTTGGCTCAGAGGGTTCCACTAACATCAGGTCTACCTCCTCCGGCTCCGAAGCACCAGCATGGCTCAGAGGAGGAATAGTAATAATCGATGCAATGGTCTTCGGCTCCAAAGCCATTTGGGTCGAAGTAGATACCATTTTGGCTAATGCCGGTGCCAACAGCTTTTGTACCACACAATCCAAGTCCAGATCCGACAGGCTGATAGAAGATCAAGACGATCGTACCGAAGGTGGCACCGACTGGAGAATAGGACTCTCTGGAGCTTCGGAGACCAGTTCCAAGACTGGGGACCAGCTTCGAAAGGAAAAGACTGTCGGCTCCGAGGGCAGTGGAGCCGAAGTCGATGACTTCTTCGATTTTGAGTCCAAAGTCTTGGAAGACTTTGAAGACTGACTGGAACCATCCTG
This sequence comes from Protopterus annectens, assembly GCF_019279795.1. Classification (NCBI taxonomy): domain Eukaryota; kingdom Metazoa; phylum Chordata; order Ceratodontiformes; family Protopteridae; genus Protopterus; species Protopterus annectens. The sequence continues at coordinate 866,140,082 of NC_056735.1, forward strand.
GTCACTCAAAGCTTCCTGAAAAGAAGGCTTCAACAAGCCTCTAGCGATTAGTTTCCTCTTCCTTTCCTGCAGGACCCTAGAGGAGAAGGAATGACAGATGGCACAACTGCCTTGCAAATGTAAAGCCCCTCAATAAACACAGTTGACGTGGCTGTCTGTGACTGACATTTTCTGGCCACACTTTGGGCACTTTTTGAACCCAGATGTGCGGTGTTTATCTTGATCAGCCAAAGCAGAGACAGAAAATATTTACTGTTACCACACAAAAAAACAGTAAATCTTCTCAATAGAAAAATACAGGGAAGCCTTAATAAAAGCAGGCTAAACACACACACACACACACACACACACACACACACACACACACACACACATAGCTGCAAACACAGACACAGGCAGACAGACACACAATGTGATACCACACAAGCAGACTATGCAAAAAAAAAAGATAGCTGCTGATAAAGAACAACCTTATCTAATAAGTACGATACTTAGCCTTATATAGGTACAGAAGGCAAGATAGACACAACTCAGATAAATACAACTATCTAAGAAAAAGGGATAAATGTCACTAAATTAGCAAGGCAATAACTTTATCTAAACAACAAAGGTTTACTGTACAAGCCTTATAAAAACTGAAAGGCTAGACAGACCACACTTAGAAGAACTAATAACTAGGCCTAAGAGGCCAACAAGAAATATAAGAAAAACAGTAAATGGGAAGGGAAAACACACTCAGAGTTATAAGAGCTTTATAAACAATGCTAACTAATTACTGTACTAGCTATTAAAAAACTTTGAGAAGATTTTTAATGAAAATTTTGCTTATCTGGCCTGAGCAAAATCAGAACCTCTGATCTGTTGCAGCAGCAATCTAGATCTGAGGTAATTCACAGGTGCATCATGGGATAGGGGACTTGGCCTCGAGCTTTGCAATTGACCATATCTGAACCGAGGGATCGGTTCCGAACCAATCAGTAAAGAATGAACGGCGAGATAGAACAACTTCACATGAACAAGTCTTAGAAGTGAAAAGAATACCAGCAATGTTAATAGAAAAAATATTATGAAAACAGTACAGAAAAAGGAGAAAAAGTCCTTAATGACCAGCAACAACTAGAGAGAGGAGAAAGATAGAAACAAAAGTTTTATAGGTAAACTAGAGAAAAAAAAGTTAATTAAGTCACAGAAAAAAAGAACAACTGAATTCACTCAAGAGTGGAACCAGAGTCTGTTCACAAAGGCGGTAAACAAGATCTGGGGCAATAGGGATGGAGTAGGACATAATGGATATACGGAGGAGCTCGAGAGTTGGATCCAAAGTCTGTTAAATGTGGTCAAGTCAGATCTTATCCATAAGTGAGGGAGAATGAAAAGGAGATCATCAAATCAAAGTCTGAAGTAACAACATCCAAAAGGATGGGACTTTCAGAAAAGTGTTTAGGTGACACAGATCCAGAATGGGTTACCGAGTGCCCTCTTTCCTGGGGACCAATAACATCCTGGAAGGTGGGAGGTTGGCATAATGGTTAAGGTGTTTACCTTAAAAACACAAGGTGAGGGTTTGATTCTCACAAGGGGTAATTGGCTGGGCTTAAAATCGCCCACAAGGGCAGTTAGACTAGTACTAATCTATGAACCTCTAGTACTAATCTATGAACCTCTATGAATAAAACACCTTCCCCCTTTGAGAAATTGGAACTTCCTGAATAGTTCCCAGAGTCAAGAAATCACAAAGCACCTCTGGAAAAAAAGTTTAATTTCCCTGAGAGGGCTGAGGAATGCCCATGAAAGGGGGAAAAGATTTCCAGACCATGTAGTACCCTTGGCAAATGATGGAAAGAACCCAGGGATCCTAAGTAATCTTTAACCAAACCGGAAGGAACAGAGAAGACGAAGAGAAAGAAGAATGTGGCTGAGAAGAACAAGATAGACAGCACATGGTTCATCAAGAAAAGGAGATTTGTGAGCTAAAGGAGTCTGGGCAGCCTTAGCAGGAGGCTTTGGAGGTAGGGCGAGACAGCCTACGAACAAAGGCTGGGTTATTACGGGAATTCTTTTGGAATTTATGTACAGGAGAAACAAAGATATGTTTTAGAGCTTGTAAAGCGTTACCCTTTTCCTGTAGGGACTTAAACAATTCTGCAGCAGCAGCACCAAACAAAAGCTTGTTATCTAGAGGAGCATCCATCATCAGGCACAGGTTAAAGCCAAATCCAGGAATATCTCCTCAGCACACAGCCAAAAGTAGCAGCCTAGAAGAAACATCTGCTACATCACACTTAACAGAGTGGCAAGCCACCGGAGAAAAAGGAGAGAACAGAAGTCTTCCCCTCAGAATCAGGAAGATCAGAAATAGCCTTACAGGCCTGAGGTAGAAGGGCCAAAATATATCTTGTCATATTGGTCTGATAATTAACAGCCCTAAAAGCAAGGGTAGCAGAGATATAGGTTCATACTAAGCTATCTGCCCAAGGGCATTTATAAGCCTAGCCCATAGTTATGTGGCTTTCGCCACCCCTTTAGTTTGAAGAAAACTATGCCCATTATTTTGTTGTGCCTCTGTCAAGCAGTGACACTGAAGTAATCCCTGGGGTATATCTGCGATCTCCCATCCATTGGTCAAGATTCCTCTTGAACAAGGCCAGCGAGGTGCTCTGCCTGCCTCACATGTACCGGGATTTTGTTCCACAGCATAGGGAGTCTCTGGGTGATGAATCTGTCCCTCCAGCATGTTCTATTTATAACCGTGTCAAGGTTTAAGTCTCCCGCCCTTGTGGTTCTGAGGGATCTAGATTTTTTGAGGTGAAGCATGTTAGTCAAATCTGGGTTTGACATGGCCTTGTATGTCAGGCACAGGTCACCTCTGAGCAAGCGGTATGCGACTGAATAGAGCTGGAGTTCTTTCAGTCGGGCAGCATAAGACATATTTTTGAGACCCTTTATCCTTTTGGTGAAGAACTTTTGGGGCCTTTCCAGCTGCTGCAGGTGTCGGGTCAGATACATTCCGAATGGGGCATTGTACTCAATCATTGGTGTGATGAGTACAGGGGGACGATGACCTCCCTTGATCTAGATGTGAATCCCTTCATGATCAGGTGGGCAATGTAGAAGGTCTTCCTAACTACTTTAGCAACGTGAGTGTCAAACGAAAGGTTGCTGTCAACCTGGGTCCCCAGATCCCTGATAACTTCTTCTGTGCTCAGTGGATTGCCACCTATATGGTAGCTAGGGGGAACCTTGTTTTTCCTGAAGGGAATGACTATGCATTTCTTGGCATTTAACTTTAGGCCATGGCTCTGGCACCAGTTTTCCGTTTCTGTGAGGCCCTTCTGAAGGATATCTGTGTCAGATGTGTTTTCGACTATGGCGCCCAGTTTGCAGTCATCTGCAAACTTTGTCAGCCATAACCCTCCTGTGTTTGCTTGTACTTCAGAAAAGTAGATGCCGAACAAGAGTGGACCCAGGACTGAGCCCTGTGGGACACCACTTGTGACAGGCTTTGAGTCTGACATGGCGCCAGCAGCTCTGACCCTGTGGGTTCTGTCACTTAGCCAGTTTGCAACCCATCTTGTGATGTATGGGTTTACATTCAAGCTGATGAGTTTTTCGATGATACCTGAGTGGGGTATAGTGTCGAAGGCCTTTGCCAGGTCGAGGTAGGCTGTATGGACTGCCTTACCCTCATCAATGGCCTTGGTGACTGTTTCCAAAAAGTCAACCAAGTTTAAAAGGCATGATCTGCCTTTGACAAAGCCAAACTGGGTTGGATCCAAAGTCTGCAAGTTCCCTATGTCTTTATTTATGAGTTCCATTATGATCCTCTCCATGGCTTTGCAGATAAGGCTTGTCAAGCTGATGGGACGGTAATTTCCAGGGTCGGTGGAGGCACCGCCCTTGTGAAGTGGGACCACAGTCGCCGTGCACCACTCCTTGGGTACGTATCCTGAGGTGAGGCTAAGATTAAACAGCTGTCCTAACTGCGGGTTTAATTCCTCATTGAGTTCATGGAGCACACAGCCGGGGACACCATCCGGTCCCATGGATGCTGTGTTTTTTGCCTTGGAGAGAGCAGTTCTCACCTGGGCGTTAGAGATGTTTGGGGGGTTACAATCCTCTGGTATAGATATCTCTCCTTTTGGGGGGGGAGAAGTTTGCACTGAACCTGTCAGCCAGTATGTTGGCAATGTCTGTAGGTTCAGTAATCTTCACATCATTTTGAACTAGTTCTGAGCATATCTGGGAGTTTCCTCCTAGGTTTCTAACATAGCTAAAGAAGGCCTTATGATTGTCTTTTGAGTCCTTGGCGATTTTTCTCTCAAAATTTGCCTTGGATGATTTTATGAGAGCTCTTAGTTTTTTACTTATAATGATCAAAGGTGTCTTACCTTTCAAGGATTTTGCTCTATCTTGTAGTAGCTTCCTCCTTTTGTTGTAGAGTTTGTTTATGGCTGGGGTCCACCAGACAGGACGCTTGCCTTTGGTACAAAGAGTCTTAGTTTTGTTTGGGATTGCCTGATCCATGCAGTCCTGTAGGTGCTGGTAGAAGGCATTTGTAAGTGAGTCAGCGGTTTGAGTAATGTTTACCCCCGGCTCAGGGGCCTTAAAGGAGACCACACTAATTTTTAGAAGTGTGAAGTCGGCTTTTGAGAAATTCTTCACTGTGGTCTTTTTTATTTCAGGTGGGGGCGGGATGAGGACCTCCAGCGAGATTAGTTTATGATCTGATCTCACCAGTGAGGGGTATACTTCCGGTGTTGAACATTGTGATCCCATGTTCGTGATGATGAGATCAAGTATGTTTTCTCCTCTTGTGGGGATGGTGACTAGTTGTTCCATGGCATTTGAGTTTATGAACTCCAGGAACCTTTGGGCTAGAGTGTTTGGGCTTGAGTAGTGTTCCCAGTCTATATTAGGGTAGTTGAAGTCACCTAGTATGATGGTGTTTGGAGATACATTTAACCCCTCCAGTGTTTTCAGGAAGGCCATGTGAGGTTCCTGAGTTTGAGAGGGTGGCCTGTAACATGCTACAAATTGCAGCGCAGTCTTGCCTATGGTTAATTGCACCTGGATGGTCTCCGATGCATCGTGCGTTGCCACCAACCTTGAGGTGTGGGTGTCCTTTATGAAAATGGACACCCCCCCTCCTTTCTTGGTGTTGTCCGGATTTTGGGGCCGGAACGCATGATATGAGGTAAAACCTGATAGTGCTGGGGTGCTCTCAGGAGCCTTGAACCAGGTTTCTGTCACAGCACAGACATCGATGTTCTCCATACTGAGAAGGGTCTCGAGTGCGTGCATTTTGAGATTGAGACTTCTGGCATTGAGCAGCATTACCCTTAGTTTTTTTCCTTTTTTGTGTTCTAGGGTCCACAAAAAGGGTGAAACAGTAAGTGCACCAACCAACAAGAAGTCCACAGCACGTTACTGACAATATATCCACTGCTAAGCAACAGTCCCAACTTGTGAAAAAATATATTTATTAAAGCGCTTTTCGAATGCCTTCTTAGGCATTCTTCTTCAGAAACAAAATAATTGATTCTACAACTGGTTTAAATAGTATGACATCACTTGGTACAAACAGCCATTACTAATGATAAATTTAATTTAGTTAATTACATTAGAAACATCATTAAGAGCCTTAAAGGTAAAGACCTTTTAACTTGTTACTCTATTTGATATCTTACACAGTGAAGTTTCATTCACTAACTTATACTACATTTAAAACATTTAAAACCTGTCCAACAGGAAATGCAGATTTCATTTGGAACATGAATTAAAAAATTCAAAAGTGAAATGAGTTAAAAGGTCAAGAAATGGCAATACATGTATTAAAATGAACCCTTTCCTAAAAATAACCTACATTAACAGTGGTACTATGCCTTACCAGAACCAAAATAAATCAGTGAACCAGACTAGGTCATACATATTAAATCCTTCCTAAATATATATTTTTTATTATATATTTTATATTTTAATAACAAGATTAATACCAACCTACCTCTTCAGACTCAAAGTACGAAGTATACATGAAATAGAACAAGATTCGTTTAGCCCAGGACTATGGTAAGCTTCTAACTTAATTTGCCAATATAGTTCCCTTTCTAAGAGTCTTAAATGTGTGGCACCCCCTCTAACATCATGTGCAACCTGTTCAATGCCTATGAATTTGAAACTATGCAAAGGGAAATCCTGAATGTGTTTCGCCAAGGCGTTGGTCTCCTTGCCTTTCCTGATCGCATAGTTATGCTCATAAATGCGCTCCCTAAGCTTACGCTCGGTTTTCCCCACATAAAATCCCAAACAATTTTGGCACTGAGCCAGGTATACTAACATTGTAGAGTTACAATTCAATCTAGATTTCAACTTGAATTCCTGATTCTGTACGTGAAATCGATTAGACTCGAGAATGAACCGGCAATAATTACAATTCTGACATTTAAACATGCCAGGGGATCTAACAGAGGACGATTTCTGTTCAAAAATTGACTTCAGGTTCCTAGCTTTCCTATATGTGATTTTAGGCTCAGATCCTAACTTTGAAAAAATTAAAGGGTCAGCCCGAAAAAGTTGCCAATTTTTGTTAATAATTTGACACATTAATGAACTGTCAACTGAAAAGGTCGTAATAAACCTCGGAAGTCCTCCTACAGGTGGTTCAGCATTTAAATCCACATTCTCTCCAACTATACTCGGCTCAGTTAAACCTGCTGATGACTTGAAAGGTAACAAGGGAACATAGATATTAACTGCCCTTTTATGTTTTACCTCGCTTATGAGGTCTTCCAATAGGGCCAATGGGTAAGAGCGACTAAGAAACATCGATTTCATGCGAGAACACTCCAGCTCGAAATCATCATCCCTACTAACCATTCTCCCCGCCGATGTTTCTTAGTCGCTCTTACCCATTGGCCCTATTGGAAGACCTCATAAGCGAGGTAAAACATAAAAGGGCAGTTAATATCTATGTTCCCTTGTTACCTTTCAAGTCATCAGCAGGTTTAACTGAGCTGAGTATAGTTGGAGAGAATGTGGATTTAAATGCTGAACCACCTGTAGGAGGACTTCCGAGGTTTATTACGACCTTTTCAGTTGACAGTTCATTAATGTGTCAAATTATTAACAAAAATTGGCAACTTTTTCGGGCTGACCCTTTAATTTTTTCAAAGTTAGGATCTGAGCCTAAAATCACATATAGGAAAGCTAGGAATCTGAAGTCAATTTTTGAACAGAAATCGTCCTCTGTTAGATCCCCTGGCATGTTTAAATGTCAGAATTGTAATTATTGCCGGTTCATTCTCGAGTCTAATCGATTTCACGTACAGAATCAGGAATTCAAGTTGAAATCTAGATTGAATTGTAACTCTACAATGTTAGTATACCTGGCTCAGTGCCAAAATTGTTTGGGATTTTATGTGGGGAAAACTGAGCGTAAGCTTAGGGAGCGCATTTATGAGCATAACTATGCGATCAGGAAAGGCAAGAAGACCAACGCCTTGGCGAAACACATTCAGGATTTCCCTTTGCATAGTTTCAAATTCATAGGCATTGAACAGGTTTGCACATGATGTTAGAGGGGGTGCCACACATTTAAGACTCTTAGAAAGGGAACTATATTGGCAAATTAAGTTAGAAGCTTACCATAGTCCTGGGCTAAACGAATCTTGTTCTATTTCATGTATACTTCGTAGTTTGAGTCTGAAGGGGTAGGTTGGTATTAATCTTGTTATTAAAATATATAATAAAAAATATATATTTAGGAAGGATTTAATATGTATGACCTAGTCTGGTTCACTGATTTATTTTGGTTCTGGTAAGGCATAGTACCACTGTTAATGTAGGTTATTTTTAGGAAAGGGTTCACTTTAATACATGTATTGCCATTTCTTGACCTTTTAACTCATTTCACTTTTGAATTTTTTAATTCATGTTCCAAATGAAATCTGCATTTCCTGTTGGACAGGTTTTAAATGTTTTAAATGTAGTATAAGTTAGTGAATGAAACTTCACTGTGTAAGATATCAAATAGAGTAACAAGTTAAAAAGGTCTTTTACCTTTAAGGCTCTTAATGATGTTTCTAATGTAATTAACTAAATTAAATTTATCATTAGTAATGGCTGTTTGTACCAAGTGATGTCATACTATTTAAACCAGTTGTAGAATCAATTATTTTGTTTCTGAAGAAGAATGCCTAAGAAGGCATTGGCGCTTTAATAAATATATTTTTTCACAAGTTGGGACTGTTGCTTAGCAGTGGATATATTGTCAGTAACGTGCTGTGGACTTCTTGTTGGTTGGTGCACTTACTGTTTCACCCTTTTTGTGGATTACTGGTTTATTTATCTTACTTGTTTGCTGTTTAAGTTATGGGGGAACCTGTAAGTGACTTTCCGAATGCAACTCCGGAGATTCTGAAACCGGACCCGCCAACCACTGCCAGTCCAGTCCCTCTTAATGGATCCACACATAATATCAGCGATAAATCGCTTGAATTGCTGTTTTCTAAAATAGACTTCATGTTGAACAGAATCGACCTGCTAGAAAAACAGCACGTCAATGTACGAAATTTAGTTCAATCTTCTATTCCTATTTCAAAGTCTAATCCGGCTTCCTGCAGAGATGTTAACGGACTTGTGTTAAAAGACGCGTTACCAGTAACATCTGTAACATCAACTACATTTACAACTGCTCCGGGGATCAACATAACAGGTTGTTCCCGTTTTCAACAAGCTGCTGCAGGTACTTCTATTACTTGTGATAACCTGCTGAATGGCTCTAACGTTCCTTCAGCTGATGTTCCGTTTAACGTTGAAGGAGTGCCTGGGAGTGGTTCCTGTTTCAAAGGGGGACTACCGGCTGTTTTCCCGGGCAAACAAAGTGGTACTTTAACTTTTGATAAATCTAGCGGTGTTGGGATGAACTTGCCAGCTTTCAACAATGAATCGCAGAGGAGAAATCCGGCGGTAGGATTAACCTTTGATGTGGACCAGCACCCGAGTGAAGTAGCGTCTTCACCCACTGAATCGCAGAGGAGAATTCCGGCGGCAGTTTCATCGGCTGAAACTCAACTTCACCAGGATGAAGTAGTGCAGTTTAACACTGTCAATAACTTTGGAACAGGGGTTAACCAGGCAATGGGGCAGCAATTTGTTTCGCTATCAAATAATCGTACTGATTTTATCAACCCTACTGGCTTCAATTTACAGAGGCATAATTCAGATGTGAACCAACCTGCTGGGGCACCCGTTGGAGTCATCAATCCACCAGGTCCAGTGAGTACCTTTCAAAAGTTTCCTGATTTTAGTAATTGGGTTTCTTTTAATCCTTCATGTGGTTCGAATGTCGGTAGTGACTTAAATCATCAAGCAAACAGGGACCCTGACATTGTGTATAGGCTTAAAGAGCTCGATGCTACTTTATTGAAAATTAAGAAATTACAACTTGAAGTAGCTTACTTCAATGAATGTTTGGCACGGAGAATCGTGCCTAAAGGCCTTAGACATTACCAGTACCCAACTGGCTTAGTAGCTAACTCATTATTTCATAAGGACCTTATATGTCTTTTTGAGCAGCACGGCGCTGACCTTTTAAATGTAATTATCAAACATTACCTCCTTCAGATTGAAGAATTAAATGTGGAAGTATCGACATTGGACAATAACATCAAAAGTGACCTTCTATTTGAGAAATTTTCATATGATTACGCTAAACTGTTTAATGGTATTGATGCACACTTGAATAAACTTAAAGTTATTAAGGTTAAGAAGTTAGATAGGGACACTAAGGCTTACAGGGACGGGTTAGCTTACCCAAGTCCTCATTTAGGTCAAACTTGGAAAGGTGGTCCTAGACCTTACAATTCTAAAGTGAATTCAACACCTAAGGCCCAGTCAGCCACAATGTTAAACAACTCAGTTCAAATAGATGAGGAGGGGGGTTTTGAAAATAATGAGTACCAGCCAGTGGAATTACGTAGGAGTGAACGCCTGTTGAATAGGAATAATGCTAATACGAGGGTTAACGGAACAATGCAGGATGGCTCTAACAAAATTGACAACAATAATGATTTTTTAGGTGCCAGACCGAAACAGAGGAACCATTGGTCGAATCGACCTGTTCAGAGGAGAATCAACAGGTAAAAAGGGATTCTCCCCTGAGAGGTGATGAGTCTGTTTCGACAATTAATAATTCGCTAGTTCACTCGGTTGGGGGGTCTTCCTTTGGCATGTTTGGCAACTCAGTTACATCTGAAGGTCCTGAGATTATAGTTAACTCCACAGGCGATTTTAAAGTTTACAACTTTTCACAAATGGTTGTTTCCACAGCTATAGCCGACTTACTGTCTAAAGGTCAAACATATGTTCCGAAGCAGCGCCTGGACATAGTTAGGACGATCCTGGATGTTAAATCTTTTACCAGGAAACTTAATTTCCAGTTAATGATGGGAGGTGAGGCGTATACAAATAGTATGAAACAACTTCATGTGCCTAGCACTTTTAACCCCCCCCTTACCCACTTCTCTCCACTTTTGAGCAAATATGTGAAGTGGATATTAGAAGTACCAGGAGGTTGCCTAGTAGGGGTTTGGCATTTGAACGTACCGAGGAGATGGATCTACTTTCCTCATTTAGGTTACAAAACGTTCGTGTGTGCAAACCGGATAAAGGAGGGGGGGCAGTAATTTTTAGTCAAGATGACTATTCCTGTCGCATGGCAGCTATGTTAACACCCCCGCCTATACTCTTAGTTCCAGGAACGAGGTCAACCAATCTTACAAGCGTATTAAGGACAGTATTGAGGAAATGTTTTTGGAAAGTAGGATCAACCAGGAGCTTTATGATTATCTTTACACGTCATTCCCTAGGTTTCCTTATCTTTTTGGAATACCTAAGTTACATAAGGACCTGGTCAATCCCCCGATGCGGCCTCTTATAGACAGCCGAGGCTCTCCAGCATACTCTTGTGCTAAGGTTATCGACAGTATCCTGCAGAAGTTTGTGAAACTGGAACCCCAGATCTGTAAGGATTCCTGGTCCTTCTTGACTAAATTGAACAACATGGAATACCAGGCCCATTTCAATGTTTTGACCATCGATGTCAGAGATCTGTACACTAGTATTCCACATGACGTGGCAATCGATTGGGTTTCTACTAGAATGAGTGTACACGAAGCTAGCAATAATGACATTGAGTTAGTAGGAGAGTTATTGGACCTGGTTTTAACCAACAACTTTTTCATGTTTGGGGACAATTTTTATATGCAGAACATCGGAGTAGCAATGGGGTCACCATGTGGGGCAAGTGTTGCCAACTTGGTGATGGCTGATTGGGAACATCGGTTCGTATTGGAGCACCCGTCCTACTGTGCACGAATAGGATTCTACACTCGCTTCCTGGATGACATCTTTATCCTTTTTAAAGGAGACAGGGAAGAAGCCGAAGAATATGTGAGTTTCCTTAACAACACCACCAATTTTCTGTCCTTCACTTTCCAGTTTAACACCACAAGGATTTCCTATTTGGATATAGAACTGTCTAAAGTTCTGGAATCGGATTGCTTCTCCGCCTGTATATATAGGAAGTCGACCTATTCTAATACCTACTTGCACTTCTCCAGTTGCCACCCCTTTTTTCAAAAGAGGGCAGTAGTTAAAGGGCAGTTGGTGAGGGCGGCGAGAATGGTTAGTAGGGATGATGATTTCGAGCTGGAGTGTTCTCGCATGAAATCGATGTTTCTTAGTCGCTCTTACCCATTGGCCCTATTGGAAGACCTCATAAGCGAGGTAAAACATAAAAGGGCAGTTAATATCTATGTTCCCTTGTTACCTTTCAAGTCATCAGCAGGTTTAACTGAGCCGAGTATAGTTGGAGAGAATGTGGATTTAAATGCTGAACCACCTGTAGGAGGACTTCCGAGGTTTATTACGACCTTTTCAGTTGACAGTTCATTAATGTGTCAAATTATTAACAAAAATTGGCAACTTTTTCGGGCTGACCCTTCCATTTTTCAAAGTTAGGATCTGAGCCTAAAATCACATATAGGAAAGCTAGGAACCTGAAGTCAATTTTTGAACAGAAATCGTCCTCTGTTAGATCCCCTGGCATGTTTAAATGTCAGAATTGTAATTATTGCCGGTTCATTCTCGAGTCTAATCGATTTCACGTACAGAATCAGGAATTCAAGTTGAAATCTAGATTGAATTGTAACTCTACAATGTTAGTATACCTGGCTCAGTGCCAAAATTGTTTGGGATTTTATGTGGGGAAAACCAAGCGTAAGCTTAGGGAGCGCATTTATGAGCATAACTATGCGATCAGGAAAGGCAAGGAGACCAACGCCTTGACGAAACACATTCAGGATTTCCCTTTGCATAGTTTCAAATTCATAGGCATTGAACAGGTTGCACATGATGTTAGAGGGGGTGCCACACATTTAAGACTCTTAGAAAGGGAACTATATTGGCAAATTAAGTTAGAAGCTTACCATAGTCCTGGGCTAAACAAATCTTGTTCTATTTCATGTATACTTCGTAGTTTGAGTCTGAAGAGGTAGGTTGGTATTAATCTTGTTATTAAAATATAAAATATATAATAAAAAATATATATTTAGGAAGGATTTAATATGTATGACCTAGTCTGGTTCACTGATTTATTTTGGTTCTGGTAAGGCATAGTACCACTGTTAATGTAGGTTATTTTTAGGAAAGGGTTCATTTTAATACATGTATTGCCATTTCTTGACCTTTTAACTCATTTCACTTTTGAATTTTTTAATTCATGTTCCAAATGAAATCTGCATTTCCTGTTGGACAGGTTTTAAATGTTTTAAATGTAGTATAAGTTAGTGAATGAAACTTCACTGTGTAAGATATCAAATAGAGTAACAAGTTAAAAAGGTCTTTTACCTTTAAGGCTCTTAATGATGTTTCTAATGTAATTAACTAAATTAAATTTATCATTAGTAATGGCTGTTTGTACCAAGTGATGTCATACTATTTAAACCAGTTGTAGAATCAATTATTTTGTTTCTGAAGAAGAATGCCTAAGAAGGCATTCGAAAAGCGCTTTAATAAATATATTTTTTCACAAGTTGGGACTGTTGCTTAGCAGTGGATACATTGTCAGTAACGTGCTGTGGACTTCTTGTTGGTTGGTGCACTTACTGTTTCACCCTTTTTGTGGATTACTGGTTTATTTATCTTATGTGTTCTAGGGTGGTAGGTTTAGAATTTGAGCCTTGCCTAAAAAAGGCACTATGGGGGTGGCAAGAGCCTTTGCCAATATCCGGAAGCCCAGGGGTGACAGGTGCAAGCCGTCCCTCATAAGCAGCGTGGCTTGTCCAGCATGTCATCCCAGGCAGACAGACATTGGATCCCCTTTGAATGACACCAGAATTTAAGCCAATTATTAAAGCTGATCATCTTATCTCTGTATTGTGGCATCATTCTTGGTGAAGGTAGGATACTGCTCAAGGTCAGGGTCATACCTGCCTGGGCTACATAATCAGAGAGCTCCTCAATGTCTCTTTGATAGCAATTTAGTCGAAAAAACAGAGCATTTACTGTATTTTTTCTGTCTGTTGAAAAAAAAAAATACTTCTGCTTTCCTAAACTTTCCTAGCTAGTTGTTCTAGTGATCAGATTTTTCTGATCCCTGGGCTTTGTATTTGGTTCCTGTGTTCCTCCATTTTCTTGTGTGGCCAGAGGTAGTTTCTTTACTCACCACTGGGAGTGGGGAGTACTAAGCTGCTTGTTGTCCTCAGAGGAGTGGTTAGAGACAGCAACTAGTAATTTGTTGGCCAATTTGGGTCATTTCCTGTTTTTTCCAGCCCCCTGCTATAAAGCGCGCATTAGCGCGGAGTTGCCACTGTTGCACACAAGAGCAGCGGCGGTTAAACAAGGTTAAACTATTTGGGCTACTTAAATTCCACTCTTCAAATTTTCCCTTAAAACTACCTTCCTCGAACTGTACTGCTCATCTAACCAATACCATCTTATACAGTCTTTTCATAGTTCTACTTTTTTATCAGAAGGAAACAACTTTGTAGAAGGCAGTAACTTTGAAGGTTTGTCAGATGCCACAGACATCACAAAAGGGTCAGCAGATGGGCACTTATAAAGAAACTTGCAATCATCAGAAACTTACAAAATCTTTCAGGTTTCATAAGAGCAGGGGGCTGGGAATCCAAAGCCTGAGATGCAGCAGAAAAGGCATTCAATAGGGCAGCCAGAACAGGAGGAGCAGCAGAGGGTCTAGGGGAGTCCATTTGCAGAAACTCATAATACCTCTTCTGAACCTCAGACAACTGAGAACAATCCCATCAGTTTGTAAATTGTGTCCCTGAAGGAAATCTCCTTAAAAGGAGAGTCAGGACTAGTGAATTACTCTTCCTTAGAACCACAGTCTACAGGAGAAGGAATCTGAGAAGAATAGGCAAGGGATTCCTCATCCGAACCCTCCTACTCCTCTGGCAAATCTTGTTCCCCAGGCTTCTTTAAGAGGAGTAGAAGACAAAGGGGGATCTGGAACAGAAACTCCTTGAGGATGCTTCAGAGCCAGGAGGACATTAAACAATCCCTGAGTGAAATTCTACCATTCACTCTGAGGGTCCTTGGGAGCAGAAGAAACATGTTTAGTTTTTTTGTTTCTTCTCTAAAGGGATGTCAGCCTTGTAAAACTTATAAGACTTAGACCCCTGACGACACTCTATAATGCTAGTTGGTACCTCATTCCCTAACCAAAAACTGAGGAACACCCTTAGGCCCTTTGGTAATAATCAGCTGTGGTTCCACCTGAACATCTTAAGTGGACATCTGCATGGCCTACATGGATGTGCATGAAGCCGGATCCATGCTGGCCTCCAAAGAGGTCACAGCAGAGGAATCCAACAGAGCAGCTGGTAGATCTTCTGGGGTTTCACTAGCCTCAAGAGGGATGTCAGGCAGAGGTGGCACAGCCGAAGAATCAGAACTACCTTTCTTGGTCCTCCTCGCAGACGGCTGACCCTCTGTGTGGGAAGTTCCTTCCATGGGTCTTATGCCAAAAGCTTAAGACGTTGATTTTTCTAAATATATGGACAAATAGGAAAGCAAACTACACAGTCTTTGGGATGAAAGCCTGGCAAACAGAACAGGATGGTATGGTCATGGGAAGCACCTAGACAAAATAAACACTACTTGTGACAATCTTTATGGGGAATCTGTCTCCCACACTGGCTTTTACCCTTTCTGGATGACATGAACCCTGCAAGCAGCGAAAACAAAGGAAAAAAGTGCCCAGTGGGGCACTTGTCTGAAAACTGCTTGGTGAACCAGCAAACAAAGCGAGTGTTCAGACCAGCAATCTAAGACGCTGTTCGGACTGTCAGCAAATATGTTCTGTGGATGGCACATCTGGACATCACCTTTATGCCCTACGCTGTACAGTGACATACGGCATACCCTTAGCAACCTAAAGGCTTTGGTATACTGGCCAGATGTTGGGCTGCCCTTGACAGGGAATTCCTATTGCAAGGAATACTACAACTGTGAAATGGAAGGACATCTATATGTGCAACCCGAACAGACACCAAACCTGGTTAAACAGAGGAAAAACAATGCTCTTACTTAAGAGTAAACCTGCAAGCTATCATAAAAAAACTATAGACCAATAGCTTGCCTTCAGACGACATAAAAACTATACACTGGAATTGATGCCGACAGGGTTTACAGTCATTTAGAAGAAAACTCAATCTTTGCAAACAGAACAAAAGGGTAACAAAAGAAAATCATATGGAACAAAGGATCATTTGTTGTTAAACAAAGTCATAATGGAGAACTGTAAAAAGGGGAAGAATCTATGTATGGCATGGATAGTCTACAAAAAAGGATGTGACAGTATCCCATATTCATGGATAAAAGAGTGCTTAAAATGTATAAGCTACACCCTACATTAATTGATTACATTACAGTTGACCATGAGAGAGCTGCAAAAAAAATTGCAGTTAAGCCACGATAAAGGACAAATTATTATTCCAGGGATAAAAACTGAAAGGGGGATATTCTAGGGTGACTGTCACCACTGTGCTCTTGTTTTGCCCTTAACCCATTAAGCTGTCTAGTTAACAGAGTAGGTCATGGCTACAATTTGGCACACAGAAAACTAAGTGTAAAGACTTCTCATCCTCTTTTTGTGGATGATCTAAAACTGTACTGTTCATCAGATAAGGAACTGAAAGCACAACTTCAAGTGGTCAAATTTTTTTCAGATGATATAAGAACGTTATGGTCTTGCTAAATGTGCAAAAGCAACCTTTAAAGCAAGAAAACTGCAGTATCAAGAAAATATCAGCCTGGGACAGGAATGTGATATAAAGGAACTTGAGCAAGAGGAAGTGTATAAATATCTGGAAACTGATGAATGATCAACAATTAAACATGAGCAAATGCAAACAAAACTCATTAAGGAATATTTTAGAAGACTACAATTAATAACATCTAGGAACACAGTTCAAGCTATAAACCAAGTTGCTCTTCCGGTCCGAACTTACAGTTTTGGAGAGACTGACTGGTAATAAAAGGTGTTTGGACAGGTTGAACAGGAAAACAAGAAGGATGTTTCATGCTTGTCAAATGATTTATAAAAATCATTGTACAGCAAAGACTATATATATTCCCTATTCTGAAGGAGGCATGGGCCTCCTCAAAACTAATTACATGTATCGTAGGACTGCATGCATACCTGCTGATCGCATGAGGAGAATAAGTCTAAGATGACTTCCTTGCTTAGTTTAGCAGAAGCATATCGGTGTCAAGCAGGAATGGAAATCAATCCACAAGTAGATAAAAAAAATCATGCAGCAACTGAATGTACCAAAAACAAGAAAAGAATATAATGTGAAGGATCGGATGAAAAGGCCAGGAAATGTGAAAAATGCATAAATATAATTGAAGTATAGAAAAAGTACAGTTGTGTACACCCACCATAAATGTAGATGTTCGAGTGTCTTCACTGTTGCAGTCATGACTGTAGGGTTCTCCCCTGCCAGCAGGCAGCCCTCAGTTGGCCAGAATCCCAAAGTCTGGGTCCGGCGTCGGCTGTTCAACTCTGCTCCCTGACGTCAGAGCGCCAGGAGTATAAAGCTGACAGCCGATGCCATCTTCTCCAGTTTTTCTTGCCCCAGATGTCAGGAGTCCCAAAATGAAAATGATCCCAAAACCTTTGCAAATACACCTCAGAAGAATGGTGAAGAAAGGAACCACGCAAAAGTAAAAATAAGAGGGGACAGGAGGGAGGGAAACCCAGACTGCAACAGTGAAGACACTCGAACATCTACATTTATGGTAGGTGTACACAACTGTACTATGTTCATCATGTTTCACTGTTGCAGTCATGACTGTAGGGTAGAATCCCAAAGCTGAAAGAAAGGGAGGTGGTCATAAAGAAGAAGGGGCGGCTAAAAGGCCCTGCAAGACTGCAGAGGCAAAGCCTGCCCTGGACTTAGAGTAGAGAGGCAAATTGTAGTGCTTAGAGAAAGTATGCACTGAACTCCAAGTTGCAGCTTCCAAAATATCCTTGGTAGGAAACTCCCCTGAGGAAGGCTGCAGAAGTGGCAGCAGCTCTGGTGGAATGAGTCCGTATGCTCCCTGGGATTTGCTTTCCATGGTGTGAATAACAAAATCTAATTCCATGAGCAATCCATTTAGAAATGGTTTGTTTAGAAATGGCTTTACCTTGGGAACTGGAAGCATAAGAAACAAACAATTGTTCTGATTTTCTGATGACCTTGGTTCTGTTCAGGTAAAAACGTAGCTGTTGATGTACATCCAAAAATGTAAGATCCTTTCCCCTTTATTTTGAGGAGTGGGGAAAAAGGTTGGCAAGTGGATAGTTTGATTTAAAGCCACTTTGGAAATCACCTTAGGCATGAAGGTCGGATTAGTCCTCAAGGATACCCAGTCTTGATGGAAAATAATATAAGGTTCTACCACCATAAGAGCTTGTAACTCTGAAACTCTCCTGGCAGAGGTTAGTGCCAACAGGATAGCTGTCTTCCAAGATAAAAACTTGATGTCAGCAGAAGCGGCAGGCTCAAAAGGAGGCAAGGTTAGTTTTTCCAAAACATAATTGAGATCCCAAGCAGGAATAGGAGGAGATCTAGGAGGTCTTAAGTTCTTAGCTCCTCTGAGGAACTGTCTCATGAGCTGGTGGGAAAAAATGGGAGGGTCTGTATTATAATGAGCAGAAATAGCAGAAGCATGGATCTTAATGGAAGAGAAAGAGAGACCCTTATGTAAGAGATCCGTCAAGTAAAGTAGAATTAAAGTAATGTTAGGAAGAAGAGTATGAGAATCCTGAGCCTGCATCCAGGAATAAAATCTTTTCCATTTTCCTGCATAAGATTTCCTAGTGCTAGGACGTCTGGCTTCTAAAATGACATCCATAACCTGCTTGGGTAGAAAAGAAGAAATCAAGGGCCCTGGATTAACCAGGCCGCCAGGCTGAGAGTTCTGACATGAGAGTGTAGAACCTGACCCTGATGTTGGGACAGAAGGTTGGGAGACTGAGGTAAAATCCAAGGGGGTTTCAGGCATAGGTTTATTAGGGTTGGATACCAAAACTGCCGAGGCCAATTCGGAGCCAACAAGATAATCATCTTGGGTTTGTCCTGTTTTATCTTCAATAAAACTCGTGGAAGAAGAGGTAGAGGCGGAAAGGCATATCCCGAGAGGTTCCTCCAACTGAATGACAGGGCATCCACTTTCCAAGCCTCTCTGTGGAATGTCCTGGTGCAAAAATTCTGTAGCTCATTATTTAGATGGGATGCAAAGAGATCTATGTGAGGACATCCCCATACTGCTGTTATCATCCTGAATATTTTGGTGTCCAGCATCCACTCGTGTGGATCCAAAAGGTTTCTGCTCAAACTGTCTGCCAGTAAGTTTTGTTTCCCTGGTAGAAACTGAGCTTGAAGATCCAGATTGCAAGCTAGAGCTGTGTTCCATAAATCCATGGCTAGTCTGCAAAGGGGGTAGGAATGAGATCCCCCTTGCTTGTTTATGTACCACATAACTGTGGTGTTGTCTGTCCTTATTAGTAGTTGTCCTGGTTGTATGAGATTCCTGAAGGCCAATAGAGCTTTCTGAATGGCTAACATTTCCTTTAAGTTGATATGCAGGTGCTTCTGATCCTTTGTCCAAAAGCCCTGCAGACAATTGCCCTGAAAATGGGCTCCCCAAGCATAATCTGAGGCGTCTGTGGTCAGAATCTGAGAGGCAGGAGGTAGACAGAAGGGCTTCCCTTTGTTTAGATCACATGCCCTGGACCACCAAAGAAATTCCTTTTGAAGACAAGGAAGGACAGGAATCAGTATGTCCAAACTGTGGTAATGCTGAGACCATACACTTTTTAGGTACCACTGTATTTTCCTCATATGTAGTCTTGCATATGGTACAAGAAGGATGCAGGAGGCCATGTAACCCAAAGCCTGCAGGAATTTCCTTGCAGATAGATGGGTTAGAGTTGCCAAGGCTTTGAAAGTTGCTGCCAGCTGTAATTACTTTTCTGATGTCAGAAATGCCATCTGGGTTGTAGTGTTTAGAAGAGCACCCAGAAAAGTTATCTGTTGTGAAGGTGTCAAAATTGACTTTATGTTTACAGAGAATCCCAGGAATTTTAGGAGGTTTTGTACGAAGTCCAGATGCTGGAGTAAGACATCCTTGCTGTCTGCCTGAATTAGACAATCATCCAGATAAGGGTAAATTTGAATTCCCTTGAGTCTGCAGTAAGCTACTACTGGAGCCAGGCATTTGGTAAAGACCCTGGGCGCAGCAGACAATCCAAAGGGCAGCGCAGAGAACTGAAAGTGCCTCGATCCGGCCTTGAACCAGAGGTATTTTCTGCGATCCTGCCTGATGGGAATGTGTAAATATGCCTCCTTTAAATCCAAAGTCACCATCCATGCATCCTTGGACAGCATTGGAAGTAGCTGCTGTAGAGTAAGCATCTTGAATTTTGGAATCTCTAGAAAGGTGTTCAAGACCGACAGATCCAGAATGGGTCTCCATGAATTTTGCTTTCATGGGACTAGAAAGAGCCTTGAATAAAACCCTTTTCCCATCTCTGAAAGAGGTACCAGTTCTATGGCATTCATAGCCAAAAGAGCCTCCACCTGGTTTAAGGCCTCCGTCCATTGATGTTTTGGAAGGTCTGGCCATCCGCTTGGCCTTGGCAAAGTATGAAAATGGAATTTGTAACCTCTTGAAATCACATCCAAAACCCATTTGTCCTGGGTTATTTGAGTCCAATTTTGGTAAAAAAGAGAGAGTTTTCCTCTGAGAGGGGCTTCCAGTCAAGACGTTCCTGCAGCCCAACAGAGGGAGTCATTGAGTTTGTTTCCTTTGAGACTGTGGCCTGTCCTCTCCTCCCCTAGGGGTAGAAGCAGTCCATTGCCTTGGTCTGTAAGCAGCTTGTGTTTGAGGCCTCCCTCTGGAGCGTCTATATCTACCCCTTTGAGGCCTGTCTGAAGAGGGAAAGGACCAGTTTTTTGATGGCCAATTCCTGCTAAATCTAGGAGGCTGTACTTGTAAGAAATCTTTAACTGTTTGCATGGATTTCGCCTTATCCTCCATCTTTTTAATCACCTCTTCAGCTTTTGATCCAAACAAAACATTATGCTGAACAGGAGCATCCAATAATTTAGCCTTTACTTGTTCAGGTAAATTTTGTTCCTTTAGCCATGCATGTCTTCTAATGACTGTGCCAGAGGCCGCAGCCCTACAAGAAGCTTCCAAGGCATCAAATCCACAGTGTAAAACATGCTTCCCAACTTGTTCAGTGGTATGCAATAAATCATGTAATTCCTCATCCTCTGCACAGGCAGAATTGGAAGTAAATTTCTGTTTTAAGACAGACAAGAGAAATTGCTGATATTTAATCATATGAAACTGACAGTTTAAAGCCCTAATGGACAAAGTAGCAGAAGTGTACACCTTTTTGCCCCATCTTTCCAAGGCTTGAGAATCCTTTTCAGTAGGAATAGGATTTTTGGCAGTAGCGGCCTTAACACCCTTAGGACCCTGAGAAATGGTTTCAGGGTCAGCAGTAGGATTCTTGAATAAAAACTGATGGGAATCAGGAACCCTGTAGTACCTATCAGGCTTAACAGGAGCAGGAGGAAAAGAATCAGGGGTTAAATTAGCCTCCGAAAAGGCATCATCCACAATATCCAAAACAGGAGGAATAGCCAGGGGCCTATGTTGGGGAAGAAGAAAATCCCTCAGTCTTTTCTTGGATTCTGAATACTCCTGTCCCTCCCAGTGAAAATGTTCCCTCATTTCATGCAGAGTTTCCCCAAAAGAAAAATCCTCAGGAGGAGAAGCTGAAGGAATGGATTCTTCCACATCAGAATCCTCATAAGGAGGAAAAGAATATTCCTGATCAGAAGAAGAAACTGAGGAAACAGAAGCCTGATCAGAGGAATCATAATAAACATCCTGCCTTGGCCTTTTGTCTGGAGGGGGATGAGAACCCCTAATCATTGTAAGTAAATCCTCCGCCATCTTGAGTAACTGTTTCTGTGACTTGGGAGCCAGTTCAGAAGAGGCCTGTGTTGAAGTCTTTGTTTTAGAAGGAGTCTTTGCCTTTGTCTTTGGCTTTGCCTTTACTTGAAGCTGAGTAGGCCTGAAAACCCCTTCGGAAGCCGGTACCTGCACAGCGGCTCCGGACCCATCCGAAGGAGCGTTGTCCGAAGGTCCTGCAAGAGAAATATTTAAAGGCCTGGCTGGCTCCTCATGAGAGTCTGTTTTGGCCGTCGGTTCTGAAATGGCCGACGACAGGGGCTGCAAAAGCGCCTCACTGACGACGGCTGAACCTGAAGTTGGCTCCACATGTGCGCTATTCATCAGATTTGGACCTCGGAGGCCTGTCTTTATTCTTGCGACGCTTGTGAACTCCGGTAGATGGAAGCGTATCAGACGACATTTTGTAGTTAAATAGTCTACCGAAGTAATGAAAAGCAAAATCGTGCCTTCGCTTAATTGTACGTTGATTGAATCTAGCACAAAACCGACAACTAGCTACGTCATGGTCAGGGCCCAAGCAAGGAATACAGTAATGAAAATCCTTATGAGGCATTTGCTTCCCACAAGAAATACAATTATTAACTTTTTCTGATATCGGAGTGGAGCAAGAAAAAAGTTTCCCCAACGGGGTACTTAGCTTTGAGTGGAGAAGAAAGTCTTCGGACCGAAGTACGTAGAAATATTCGTCAGGAGTCAACCGACCGGCACTTGCGAACTGCTATCACCGCACGGCAAGAAAGACTGGAGAAGATGGCGTCGGCTGTCAGCTTTATACTCCTGGCGCTCTGACGTCAGGGAGCAGAGTTGAACAGCCGACGCCGGACCCAGACTTTGGGATTCTGGCCGACCGAGGGCTGCCTGCCGGCAGGGGAGAACCCTACAGTCATGACTGCAACAGTGAAACATGATGAACATCTATTGGAACAACCTTATGTTGATCGGGAGCAAACACAGGAATGGTTAAGGAGAGGTGAATTTAAGACAATAGGTTAATACTGGCAGGTCCAATATAGCGAACTACGTTCAGTTGGTTTACAAAATCCATTGAACATGTGGGAGAAACAGACAAATGTAGGTTTTGTAAAAACAGAATTGGAAAAAGTCGCACATCTTTTTGCTACTTGTGATATACTAATGGCAGAAGGACTGTACACCGAAAAGGCATAACAATGAGGCAAGATTGTTGCACTGGGAATTGTATAAAATAACACTGAAGTTGCTGAAAAGCACTGGAAAGATGAACCACAAAGCATTATAGAAAATGATGAAGTTAATATCGCATGGAATTACACATTACCAAAAGTTCAAAAAAACAGATGCGAGAAAACCACATATAGTAGTCCATGAAAAGAAGACAAAAGTAGCACTAATCATTGAAATTGCTACACTAAGTGACTAGTGTGTTTTATGTACAGTGTGACACAAAGTCATAAAATACCACGATTTGCAGGCAAAAACAAGGGTAATGTGGAAGGAGGACACCCAGACAGTTCCAATAACAGTAGGAGCAAAGAGTCTTATAAAAAAGAACTTACAATCATACTTGGATATTCTACCAATACATGTAGCAACGTATGAATTTCAGGAGTCAATACTGGGCACATTGCTGGTGCTGTGAACAACACTTCTGGCTAACATCAAAGATTGAAACAATATTAATTTCATGAACTTTAATCATACTTTGACTTAGGAATGGGGTTCATTCCCATCATGGTATTAGAAACCCAAAGGACTTGGAAAAATTAAAAAAGTGAAAGACTACTATTTAGTAGTTTCTCCTGTTTAGGTTTACCTGGAGTTCCATCAGCCCTGTTTGCAGGCATACCACTTAGAGCAAGAAATCTGGACAAAGCCATAAAGAAAAGAGGGACAAAGGCCGAAAAATACGGACAATTTTTAAATATTGCTCTTACAAACTTAGAAAGTTGACAGAATAAAGAAAAGTTGTGTAAAATCTTACCATAACCATAGATGTCCTTCTCTTCCATGTTGCAGTATTCAACATATGGGTTTACCCCCTCTTGCTTTACAAACGTCGAAAGTTTTCAGTCACTGTATGGTGTGTGGGATGTCTGACGTGGCTCAAAGAACGTGGGCCATAAAAGTGATGTCTGCACGCACCAGAAATCAGAACTGTAAGCCCCAGTTGATACCAGTCCTAGTAAGGGCAATGCCAGTCCTGTGCCACCCAGAAAGGGAAATGCAACTTAACAGGAGGGGATGGAGGGTGGGAAAGAATACTGCAACATGGAAGAGAAGGACATCTATGGTTAAGGTAAGATTTTACACAATTTTTCTGTGTCCTTCTATTCTCATGTTGCAGTATTCAACATATGGGTAGGTGCCAAATCTCACGTGAAGGAGGGGGTAGTTGTCTAGAGGCAGTCTCTAGGAATCCATGAAGGACAGCCCTGGCAAAACCTGCCCTGGCTCTGGAAATGTGGTCTAACTTGTAATGTTTGGTGAAGGTGTGCACTGATGACCAAGTGGCTGCTTCAAGAATGGTAGAGGTATCCAAGACCCTTGAAGAAGGCTCCCGGGGAAGTCACAGCCCTGGTGGACTATGCTTTAACAGTACCTTGTATGGATTTCCCATGATATTTGTAGCAGCAGGTGACTGTTTTGGAAATCCAGGTAGAGATGGTTTGTTTGGTTACTACTGCCTTCCCTAGGGTTCTGGGGTGGAAGGAAACAAAGTTGAGCAGTCTGTCTGATGGGATTGGTCTTATGCAGATAAAACCTGAGTTGTCTGTGAACATCCAGGGAGTGATGTACTCTCTCACTGTCCCCCCTGTGGGTTAGGAAAGAAGGCAGGTAAGGTGGATGGCTTGATTCAGGGACATGTCATTCACCACCTTGGGCATGAATGAAGGGTTAGTTCTAAGAGTAACCCTGTCATTGTGGAAAACCAGGAAAGGTGGAATAGCCATGAGGGCTTGCAGGTCTGATACTCCTCTGGCTGAGGTCAAGACCATGAGTAGTACAGTTTTCCATGTACAGTATTTTAGGGAAGCTTTGTCTCCTGGCTCAAACAGAGGAAGCGCAAGCTTTTCCAACACATAGTTAAAGTCCCATGGGGGTGGACATGGTTTCCTGGGAGGCCTCAGGTGGAGAACCCCTTTGAGAAAAAGCTTAGCTGGCAGTCTGGGCGCTAGAGGCAGGGTCCAGAGGAAAGCATGCTGTAATAGTAGACAAGTGGGCTTTAATGGTGGAATAGGCCAATCCTGTCTGCAGTAGCTCACACAGGTAAGACAGGACTAGAGGAGTCTCACTTGCATGGGGGTCAGACTGTCTTTTTTGACACCATACAGAAAATCTCTTCCACTTTGAAAGGTACAATTTTCTTGTATTTGGTTTCCTGGCCTCCTACAGAACAGTAAGCATGTCCTCATTGTCAAGGTGTCTGAAGGGGATCAGAATCCTATCAGCCACAAGGTGAGGTGCAGTAACTGCCACCGTGGGTGTATTTGGGATCCCTTGTGCTGTGTGAGAAGGTCCACTCTGAGGGGTAACTTGTGGTGACTGCCCTTGGGTCGTTGTAAGAGTAGGGGGAACCAATGCTGTATTGGCTAGTAGGGAGTCACCAACAAGATTTTTAGTCTGTCCTGATGGATTTTCAGCAGGACGTTCTGGACAAGTGGGAAGGGGAAATGCATAGAGAAACTTCCCCTTCCAGGAGATTGAGAAGGCATCTGTTGTCAATGCCTGAAGATGTGGTATCCTGGTGCAGAATCCAGGAAGCTGCCTGTTGATGGAGGAGGCACACAGGTCTAGTTGAGGTGCACCAGATCTAAGAAGACATCCCTTTGAAGCATCCATTCGTGGTTGTTCGTGATGGTTCTGCTGAGATAGTCTGCCTGGAAGTTCTATAGAGAAGGAATGTAGACTGCCTGCAGGGTCATTCCCTGTGAAGTGACCAATTCCTGTGCTAGGAGAGCTAGTCTGCAAAGTAAGAAACACTTGGCCCCTCCCTGTTTGTTCAGATATCACAGAATTGTGAAAATCTTTAGTGGACCTTGCTGCAGATATAGTTGGGAAGGCTCAAAGGGCAAGAAGAATTGATGTGCGAAAGTGGGCTTTATGGGGTTGTGAATATAGGCATCCTTTATATCTAAGGTAGCCATAAACCCCTGTGGGGTCAGATGGGGGAAAAGGGTTGGCAGGGTCAACATCCTGGAAGGTTGGGACCTTTAGGAATAGGTTGAGATATGAGAGATCCAGAATTGGTCTCAAAGGACAGTCTTTTCTTGGGACCAGGAAAATCCTGGAGTAGAAACCTCTTCCTTTTGCTGCGAGAGGCACTGGTTCGATGGTGCCTTGAGTCAGCAGTGTTTGTAGCACTGGCTGCAGGAGGTGTAGCTGTTTTGGAGGCTGTGGAATGCCTTTTCGCTTTGGAGGCACATAAGCCAAGTCATAAAATACCCATTTTGAAGGACTGAAAGGACCCATTTGTCTGAGGCGATGGATGTCCACACAGGGAGGCAGTGAGAGAGGAGTACCAACAGAAAGAGAGGGAGGAGGAAAGGGTTGTAAGGTAGGCAGGTAGTCAGATGCCATCTGCCCTGTCTTGAAAGGGCGGCCTCTGGGTAGAGGATGGCGTAGCTCTAGCTGGAGGGGGTTGCTTTCTGGTAGGTTTTCTAGACCTTGAGGGAGCAGCAGGGCAAGAATGCTTTCTAGAGAACTGTGTTTTAGCTGGGTAGTTCCTCTGAAATTTAGGAATAGGGGAGACTAGCAAGTGTTTAAAATCTTGTATGTCCCCTTTTGCTGAAGTGACTTGAATCAGCCACTTTTGCACCATACAAAGCTGTGTTGTCCAGGGGGGCATCAATCAGCTATGCTCTGAAATCGTCTGGAAGGGGCTGGAGTAGCCATGAGTACCTTCTTAAGGCAGCTGCTGATGTTGCTGAGGCTTTAGCATCATCATAACTGCACTTTAAGCGCTTGGTAACCTGGGAGGTGAGAACCAGAAGGGAAGACAGTGAAGCTTTGGCAGCACAATCTGGTGCATCAGCCAACTCATTGGAGGCTTTCTCCAGGAGTGATAAGGCATATTTAGCCATGCGCATCTGGTAGTTAGTAGCCCTGAAGGCCAGAGTAGCAGAGGTGTAAACTTTCTTACCCAGACGCTCCATGGTTTTGCTGTCTGTCAGCAGGAAAGATCGTCCTGGTGGGTAAACGTTTAGATTCCTTATCTGTGGAAATGGAGATGGTGGCAGGGTCTGCTGGTGGACACTTGAGATGCTTGGCAGTCTCAAGTACTTTATAAAGTCTATCAGGTCTGCGTGGAGCAGGTGGTTGTGAGTCAGGATTTAAGGATGCTGAGGAGAAGGCATCCAGGAAGGCAGTCAGAAATGGGGGAACAGCAGACGGGCTTGGGGAATCCATCTGAACAAGGTCATAATACCTTTTTGGACCTCAGTCACTTCAGAGGATTGCCACTTAAAATGCTCTTTCATCTTGGAGATGGTTTACCCAAAAGTCAAATCCTCAGCTGGGGAGTCAGGGTCAACAGACATTCTTCCTCTGGGGAACCATACCCCAAGGGAAAAGAAAGCTGGGAAGTGTACGAAAGTGATTCCTTAGATGAAGAATCGGAGAGCTCTTCCTCTTACCTCATGGCTGGGTCAGTGGTTTAAGGCCTTGGACTCAGAATTGGAGGTTGGATGTTAGCAGTCCCTGCAGAGGTAGGATGCAAGGCCATGAAGGCATTAAACAGACTTTGTCTGAAAACCTGCCAGTCTGTTCTGTAGAGATATGCTTCCTTTTCTCCTTTTTTAAAGGCCTGGCAGGCATCTGAAGGGAGGAAGGCCTGGAGTCTGGAGACAGTAAGGAACCGGAGTGATCCAATGTACCTACTGAAATTGATGCCCCCCCCCACGCCGCCAGAAACGGACATCGGTAAAACCTCTATGGACATGCCCTCTGTGCGGGATTGTGTGGCTTCCGTGGCGCTACCTGCTATATCTGAGGTGGTGGAACCAGATTCCTCTACCAGGCCGCCAGCCACAGGCTGAGGGTCGGATGCAAGAGGTGCAGCTGTAGTGATAGACTGTATGGTCTTGGTTTTCTTTTGTGGTGGTTCAGTAGGTACATTGGAGGAACTCTCCATCCCTAAAGCTATTTGTTTTACCCTTTGATTCTCTAAATACAAGTTAAGAGCATGCAGATGGCTATGCAATGTTTTGGGAACAAAAGCTTAACAAATGGAGCAGGCCTTGTAATCATGCAACCATCCCAAACAAAAGAGACACTGATCAAGGGTGTCCTTGTGAGGTATCCGACGGCCACACTTACACTTGCTCTTTCTGGATGACATGAACAGGCATTAAATGAAAGATTTCCCAATGGGACACTTATCTGATTTCTCAAATCTGAAAGCCGTGAAGGCAGGAACACCTTGCATTCAACTGGCGGCTGAGAAGTTCTGAGGGCTGGTGTGTGCAGACGTCACTTTTATGGCCCACATTCCTTGAGCCACATCAGATGTCCCACGTACCATACAGTGACTGAAAACTTTGGATGTTCGCGAAGTAAGAGTAAACCCATATGTTGAATACTGCAACATGGAATAGAAGGACATCAGGTTTTGCATTAGCATAAATTTTCTGAAGGATATGAAGTCTGAAACTCAAACATCTATCATTTTCTAACTTTAATCTTTAATAATAATTTGCCACTAATCTGCCAGAAAAACACAAATTTATGAAAAACGGACCAAAAATATGAGGCAAAAATCTGGACATTCTGTGAAAATCTGTACAGTTGAGAGGTATGTGTAGGGCACTAGCAATCTGTTTGAGATATGATCCTTGACGGGTATGGAGATGTCCTAGCAATAGCCATCAGGCAGTGCTTTCTTTACATTTAATACAAGTTTCAGTAATTACAGAAACATGGATATGTTCCACATGCAGGATGGCCATGAAACTTGGCAATATGTTGTTGAGACTTCTAGCACTCAGAAGACACCTTAATGTGGTCCAGTCTTCGGGTTTAATGTGTCTGCTACATTGGAATATTAACTAAATAGAATGTATGTAAAAAAGATACTATGAAGACAAAGAAAACAGCACTTCACACAAACCAGGAACTCAAAAAAGCAGAAAAGCAGAGTACCAGAACCACTTCCAAAGTTTATTAAGCGCTTTCGTCTCCGCAGTGGACACTTCTTCAGAACAAATGAATTTATCCCCCAACAGCCTTTAAATACACCGATCAATGAATTAAATAAGTAAATTATTTACATCATATGCCCCTTAAAGAAGCCAATCCCATATACAGATAAAAAATCATACCATACATTGTATGACAAATATCTTGTAAAAAACATAATGTTATAAAAATTATTTAATAAAAAAAAAAAATATATATATATATATATATATATATATATATATATATATATATAATATACTGACATCAAGCAAATGTTCTATCTGGGACTTCACAATAAAAATTGTGCTTTAAGTCTAAGAACAGAGCTTATGGACACTGCACTATTAAGACCAGGAAATACAATTGCTTTGGTCCTTATTTGCCATCTAAGCTCGGATAACTCTAAGTCGTCATTCAATGGCCCACCCCTTTCCCCCATTTTACTCTGGTCTAGGATAATAAATTTAAAACTATGATCTTCGTTGGCAGTAATTTGTACTGACAGGGCATTTTTGTTATTTCTCCTTTGTATATCATAATAATGGTGGCATACCCTGCTCTTAAAAGCATTTTTAGTTTTGCAGATATAAAAACACATGCACTGGCAGCATAAGGCCAGGTAAACAACTGCTTTACTGCTACAGGAAAACTTACCTTGTATAGTATAATTTCTGTAATATTTATCTCCTTAGCTTCAATAACATACTGGCACTGCATACAATATCCACATTTAACCATGACTGTCTCCCTGTTAAAATCCTTTTTACATCGTTGCAGCATATTTTTAATGCTACAATCCTTTTTATAAACAATTTTAGGGGACACCCCTACCAATTCAAGATGTTCAGCATCTGTATAAAAAATGTTCCAATTATGTTTTATGATGTCATTGATTTTATAAAAAATGATAGTTGAATCTAAATATAGCTGCTTTACTAAAATGTTCATTACCATCATGATTTTCTTTATTTTGTACACTACTACCTGCACCAAGTAAGGGGGCAAAATGTCCGCTAGATCTCTTTTGTATTACTTCATTAAGTATCTTGCCCACAGAAATCACTGGGTACCCCTCTTTGTGTTAACATATCCTTTAAAATCCCCATTTGCTGTCGAAAATCATTATATTCTGAAACCATTCTAGCCAGTCGCACCCCCTGCCCCTTAACTAATGATTTCTTTTGGTGGAGGGGGTGACAACTGTCATAGTGTAAGAGGCAATTTGAGTAGGTGGTCTTACGAAATATGGTAGAAGTAAATTGTTTCAAAGCCCCATTCTTTTTAACAGTGATATCCAACTAATTGACTTCATTTTATAGAATATGTGAACTCCAAAAAATCAGTACTACCTTTCAAAAATTCTAGGAAGTTTATGTCTCTGCTCCACAAAATAACGATGTCATCAAATTAACTACCATAAAAAGTCCAATAATTTACAAAGGGTCTCAAAGATTACATGCCTTTCCCAAAAAGCCAAAACAGTGTTGGCAAAAATGGGGGCATATGCTGCCCCCATTGCCACACCTTTAACTTGCTTGAACAGCTGTTGTTCAAATATAACGATGTTAGTGTCTAATACCAATTCCATTAAAGTTTTAATGGTTAGGATACGATTATGATCTAAAGTGGTATACTAACAAAGATACTGATAAAACCACTCAATCCCTGTGTCATGTGGTATGACCGAAGATAGGTCACGAATATAGACGGTGATAAAAATCAACGTATCATTGTACATTTCACTAGTAATTTTTGACAGAAAATCCCAAGAGTCTTTTAATATCCAGGGACAGTCTAATATATATTTAAGTTGACTATCAATGAACCTGGTTATAGGATATGTCTTAGATGCACAGGCATCTACAATCGGTCTAAAGGGCGGGTCAATTAAATCTTTGTGTATCTTGGGGACACCAAATATTGTAGCAGTTTTTGGATATTTAACAGACATATACTGATATTCATCAATGTTAATTTGCTCATTCATTAATAAATCTTCCAACATAACATCTACTTTTTTATAACAAATGTTCTTTTCATTCAAACTTATTTCTCCATAGGTGTCCCCATACGAGAGAGTAAACATTTTGTCAACATATAAATTATTATTCATAACTAGCCCGCCCCCTTTATCGGGTTTCATAACACTTATTTCTGAGTTATTACAGATCTGCTTTAATAATCTCATTTCATCTTTCAAATTATTCGCTTGTTTTCATCTTTAATTTTCCTGAACATGTCCCCAATATCCTTCTCATGCATTTTCTCAAAAATCAACAATGATGGGTGCAGAGTAGGGTTAAATGCACTAGATTTGTTACATATTTGTCCTTGGTGCAAATTGTTAGGTATTCCTAACAAGAAGAAATTCAAAGTTTAATTTCCTCGTGAACAGCTTGAGATCAATAAAAGTTTGGTCTAGTGGTGCCCTTTTATTTGGTACAAAGGACAAGCCTTTCTCAAAGAGATCAGCTACCTGACTATTTAGCTCAACATTGCTATAATTATCTACTTTGAAATCACCACTCTTGTTATTTAAAATGACCATGCCGGTATTATGATGGTCATTTAGTGTCTGTTTCCCCTCCCCCTGCAATTCCCCCTCATATGTGTGGGATATTGGTAGTTGTAGTATGTGACACCCCCTTCTCTGGTTCCTCAGTCGCTCAGACCTCCGCAGAGGGGTGTGTTCTAAAGGGTCAGGGTATAGTTTTCATTCCCATCATTGCTACTGTTGCTGGTATTACAAACATCATTATCTTCCCTACTAGCTCTTTGTTGACCCAAAGGGGGTAATAGGTAGGCGCTGTGCTGTTCATACTCTTTTCCCATCCCTAATGAGCTTATGGGTTTTCCTCCATTTTAAATCAGAAATAGTATCATCAATTTTTGTAAACATTTTAAAATACTCAGTCTTTTTGCTATCAAACAATAGTTCCGTCTGTATATTTTGACCAAGTAAATTGATTTTGCCAAGCAGTTCAGTCATTTTACGGTCAGTGTCTCTTATGAGATATCCCAAAAGTTTACATCTATTTTTATTACATAATTCGAACAGTTCTAGATGTAACAGGGAGTCTCTTACCAAGCCTGAAGGGAACTTCCACATTCTAAGCCCCTTAGGAACATGCTTGGTACAAACACACTCCCTTAAATAACTGTTTTCCAACTGCAACTTGCGATAGTCCAAAGTTAATTTCTCCAATTTACCAAGTTTGAATTCAGGGAATGCCGAGAGTCCGGACGCCATTCCTTTTCCCCTTCTAACCACTGTGTTAAAGAATTACATCCATTGTAGCAGGAACCACCTCGAACAGTTCCTGTATTTAACGTGGTATGTAAATCCACCCTTCCTGACTGGCTAGGGCTCGATTGCCATCGTCTTTGCACAGGAGTAACACCACTGAAGTTGAAGCTGTCATCAATAATGGCAACTCCTGCCCCATTCTGGCCTGGATTAATAGTATTTGCTGGGAAAGATGTAGAACAATGTTGCTGGGCCATCCTTTCAATCCAACTGGCCAAAGTTGCCACTATCATCTTTAAAACGTGTAGTGCCTTAGCCAACGAAATGATCGTAGGTGGTTCAGTGTCCTTGGCCCCTTCCATACCAAAAAACGTAGAAAACAACACTCCACACAAACCAGGAACTCAAAAAAGCAGGAAAGCAGAGTACCAGAACCACTTCCAAAGTTTAAGTGCTTTCGTCTCCGCAGTGGAGACTTCTTCAGAACAAATGAATTTATCCCCCAACAGCCTTTAAATACACTGATCAATGAATTAATTATTAAATTATTTACATCATATGCCCCTTAAAGAAGCCAAACAAAAGAAAGATATAAGGTGAAGAACCAGATGTGAAGGCAAGAAATGTGGAAAAAACATAAATATAGTTGCAAGTATAGAAAACTTCTGGAATAGCCTCATGTTGATCAAGAACGAACGCAGGAATGGCTAAGGAGAGGTGAATTTACATTAAGAAATGAAAGGTTAATATTGGCAGCCCAAGATAGTGGGCTACATACACGCTGGTTTACCAAGTCCATTGAACATGTGGGAGAAACAGACATATGTAGGTTTTGTGGAACCAAATTGGAAACAGTCACACTCCTTATTGCTGGTTGTGACTCTCTAATGGCAAAGGGACTGTATACTGAAAGGCATAATAATGTGGCGAGATAGTTACACTGGCGATTGTGCAAACATTATTCTATCGAAGTGGCTGAAAAACACTGGAAACATAAGCCACAGAGAATCATAGAAAATGATGAAGTTTACATCACATGGGATCACCCAGTACCAACAGTCCAAAAGATAGATGCTAGAAAACCGGATATAGTGGTCCAAGAAAAGAAGACAAAAGTAGCATTGAACATTAAAATTGCCACACCTAGTGACTACAGTGTCTTGCGTACAGAGAGACACAAAGTCATAAAATACCTTGATCTGCAGGCAGAAACGAGAGCCATGTGGAAGAAAGATACCCAGACAGTTCCAATAGTAGTAGGAGCAACTGGTCTAATAAAAAAGAATTTACAATCGTATTTAGATACGTTACCAATTCATGTAACACTGTACGAATTACAGAAGGAGTCATTACTGGACACATTGCGGGTGCTGTGAAGAGCACTTTTGGCTAACATCAAAGAGTGAAACATTACTAATTTCATGAACTTTAATCGTACTTTGACTTAGGAATGGAGTCCATTCCCGTCATGGTATAAGAAACCCAGAAACCCAAAAGACTTGGAGAAATTTAAAACAGGCAGAAGCCAATCCCATATACACAAAAAAATCATACCATACATTGTATGACAAATTCCTTGTAAAAACGTAACAATGTTATAAAAATTATTTAATTAAAAAAAAACTATATATATATATATATATATATATATATATATATATATATATATATATATATATATATATATATAAAACATATTGACATCGAACAAATGTTCTGCTTCGGACTTGTATCACAATAAAAATTGTGCTTTAAGTCTAAGAACAGAGCTTATGGACACTGCACTATTAAGTCCAGGAAATACAGTTGCATTGGTCCTAAAATGCCATCTACGCTCGGATAACTCTAAGAAGTCATTGAACGGCCCACCCCTTTCCCCCATTTTAGTCTGGTCTAGGATAATAAATTTACAACTGACCTTCGTTGGCAGTAATATGCACTGACAAGGCATTTTTGTTCTCTCCTTTGTACATCATAATAAAGCTGATACACTATGAAGACAACAGAGGTTTAGATAGTATGCAAAAGCCTTGGGGGAAAAAAGGTGCATGCCATCCTCTGTGAAGTAAGGTGGGCTATCAATCACTTTGTCCCACATTGAAGCATACTGGATTAACCCTAGAATGATGCCAACTATTCAGCCAACTGTTGAATCAGTTTATTTTCCTTGTGACTAGGCATCATTACTGGAAAGGGAAAGACTCCACTCAGGACCAAAGTCTTTTCTGCATTTGTCACATGCATAGAATGGCCTGACATGTCTATCTACATGTCCCTCAGGGATTTCTGCCTCAGGTCGTTCTCTCCCACATGGACTACTACCTTATCTTAATCATACCTGATCAAAGAAAGGGCCTTTGTAATGTCGGAGATCATGGCACCTGAAAGGCAACAGACAGAAACCCTGTCCTTGTCCACACTTAAGAGTGAAGAATTTCTACAACTAGTGATTGAGGCACTAATCAGCAAGGTATACTTGTTAGAACAGTTAGCAGAAATACCCTGGAAGTAAACTCTTTGTGGCTTACTGTTGTATGTGCACATGGGGAAGAAAATGTGAATTTCCGCTCAGAATTTTTTCTAGCTCTAGGAGGCTGTGACAGATTTTCCCCATGCATGGTTTTATGGGAGAGGGATGTCTCCAGGTTTAACATTTGTACCTCACAGAGTTTAATCATGTTCAGCATTACTTTTATTAATGAGCACAAGATAGTTCCCAAACTGGGAACTAACAGGCTGGCAAAAGAAGGGAATCAAGTCATCTGACTTTCCATACTGTCCTGTACCTAACTCTTCAGAGCACTGAAGTGCCAGATAAGGAACTGTGGCCAAGCAGATAATTAGTTCATAGAGAAGTGTACAGGTCACATTATTTCCATGAATTAAGTGGAACTGTCTAGAAGTGCATGACAGTGCACATTAGCATGACCATCTATCTCCTCTGGCAAGCAGAATTATCACTCAGCTTACCATATTATCAACAGCTGCTGTTTGCCTTTTCGGCTTTTTCTGGTCTGGGGTCACCACAGCAGAACTCTGGTCCGCTAATGATTGGCAGTAGATTTTTATGGTGCAGAGTTGCCAGCCCGACACCCAACCTTCAGCGAAGGCACGCCCGTTCACGCATGTCTTTTGGAGGCCACTCGACCGCGGGGAGGACATGCAGACTCAACACAGAAGGCACTCCAGCCATGAATCGAACAAGGCAGCTGACGTAAGAAATTTGGTGGTCTTGTGATGTACAGTGGTCTTAATGGAGGTTTTATACATACTAAACTAGAACCGTAAAGAGCTATTCATAAAAGTAATTTATGGGTTGCTGTGAAGAGGCAGTCATCTGCTTCACCAAAAACATACTGCTTATCACGTCAGCACTTCATAATAAACTACTTCCTTTTTGACTGCAAGAAAATTAAGCTCATACAGTGTATAAAGGAAATCACAGTATTTGCTGATAGCAAATAAGTACTACAATAAAACCAAATACACAACATGATAGCACTTGTCAACATGGGAAAACATTGCAACCCCCAATCTCACTCCATGTCAAGTCTTCACTGGTGAGGCTAGGTCACAAAGACATTTCACTTAAAATAAAAATCAACCCAGAAAACAACCCAACTATGCCCATAACAGTTAAGAGCTATTCTGCAAACTACATCGAATTAGGTGACAGTTTGTCAAAATTCACTGCTCCCCAAATGCCGGGAAAACTACCTATGCAGAATTATTTACAGAAACCCTGTACAAACATGTAAAAGGCTGCATTGAGGCTCCCATACTTACCAGGAGTAATCCCAGATCCAGGACCAAAAAAAGAAGTTATGTTCTTACCATAACGTTCCATCTGTGTTGTCCATCTTCATTTCCATTAACCTTTGGGATCTGGTTCCGATGCTCCGAACCGACCGGCTGCCTTTTACCAACTCGAGACTCCTGACTTGAGCTCCTCCTCCTTATCCACAATGCCCTGCTTACCCAAAATACATCAGATCGAGTTTGCCTAAAAAGGCAGAGCATACAACAAATATTAGACTATCCTAAAAACACGCAGGTCACAAACATATCTACATACAACAAAGAAAGAAAACATCAAGAGCTCAACCGATGGAATAGAGATTCTTTATAAATTCTACCAGGCTTCCTGAAAACTTTGAAAGGGGGAAGGGGGCAGGAAGGTTAATGGAAATGAAGATGGACAACACAGATGGAAGGTTCTTTATCTGATGTTGTCCACTTCATTTCATTAACCTGTGGGATAGAGTCCCCAGCTACTAAAATCCAGGGTGGCCATCAAGGAAGAATATTCCTGAGTACAGCAGAAACAAAGGCACTTCTCCTCCTGGGTATGATGTCCAATTTGCAATGCACAACGAAAGCATGGGGATTTGACCAGGTAAGCAGCAGCACAAATGTCTTCAATTGAAACTCTAGACCAAAAAGCCTGAGACATAGCCATAGACCTTTGTAGAATGGGCCTTTATTGGTCCTGGTAAAGTAATATCTTTGAAAGAGCAAATGAAGATAATCCAGTCTTTTAACCATCTTGCGAAAGTAACTTTGGTAACTGCTCTACCTCTCTCTGCTTTTGAAAAGGAGACAAACAACTGATCAGACTTCCTGAAGGGCTTAGTTCTATGTATATAAAAGTGAAGCTATGTACCTCAAGCAAATGCAAAGTGTATTCCCCCCCCCCTTATTCTGATAATCAGGAAAAAAGACTGATGGACTGATTGTTATTCTCTTTAGACACTGGATAAAAAGGAAGGGTTAGTACGCAGGGTCACTCTGCCCTTGTGGAAGATCAAATATGGAAATTTTGCCAAAAGAGCTTGGAGTTTAGATGCTCTTGTGGTCGAAGTAATAGCTACTAAGAACAAAGTCTTCCAGGAAACAAATTTCAAATCCACCATAGCTGAGGGTTCAAAAGGGGGGGGGGGGGACCAAAGCTTGCAGAATTATAGTTAAATCCCATGGAAGAGTTGGATCTTTCACCAGTGGTTGGAGCAAGTAGGTGCCACTGAGAAAAGCTTTGCACACTTTAGAAGAAGCAAGAGACAATTAATCAAACTCCACAGGAAAACTGGATATAGCAGCCAGCTGAACTTTGACAGTAGAGTAAACAGCACCATGCTTAAAAAGGGAAGCCAAAAAGTCTAGCACGACTGTCACAGCGGCTGTAAATGTGTCTACCTATTTTTGTTCAGCTCAAAAAGAAAATGTCTTCCATTTACTCTTGTAAATTTTGCGTGTATAAGACCTATGAGATTAAATAAATTTCTCGAACAGGGGAAGAAAGCCTGGGAAATCTTGCCATCACTGGAAGTGGAGAAACCATACAGTTAATTTCAGGCTCTGAATGTCTGAATGTGGATGCCCCGCAGGAAGAGAAAGCAGATCTGGACTTGGATCAAATATCAACCGGGGGGGGGGGGGGGGGGGAACCAGGTTTGTCGAGGCCAGAAAGGGGCAATGAGGATTACTTTGCTTCGCAACCTGACAGCCTTCGGTAGGAAATTGGGGATCAATGGCAGAGGAGGAAAGGCATACAGCATGAACAAAAGCATCCATGGGGGCACTGTCTCTGAGGAGGGATCAAGGCAAAATACCTGTTGCACTTGCTGTTGAAGGGGGACGCAAAGAGATTGCAGCAAGGATGACCCCATTTCTGGAAGATTGTGTTTGCAATTGACTGAAACAGGGACCACTCATCAAGCATCAGTAACATTCTGCTGCGCCTGCCTGCTAAAATTTTGGACTCTCCCCGAATGTGCCTTGTTAC
Organism: Protopterus annectens; assembly: GCF_019279795.1. NCBI lineage: Eukaryota > Metazoa > Chordata > Ceratodontiformes > Protopteridae > Protopterus > Protopterus annectens. The sequence goes on from NC_056735.1 coordinate 866,177,827, forward strand.
CAGAAAGCAGTTGGTAGAAATCGCCCACTGCCACACACTCACTGCTTCTCCACATTAGGGCGTCTACACCTGGTTCCTCCCTGTTCACTGATGTACCAAACCACTGACATATTTGTCCATCTGGACTGCAATAGTTCTGAGGTAGAAAGAAGTCTAGTTCTTGCAACGCTAGAAGAACCGCTCTCATCTCAAGTACACTGATATGCAACTTGGTCTCCTAGAGTGTCCACGTGCCTTGGACTGTCCGGCTCAGACAATGCACCCCACCCAAAATGGGAGGTGCCCATGGTCAGCGTGGTGTT